>NW_028300865.1:2992500-3277500 GCF_049000335.1 Polistes dominula
GAAAATTAGAAATGAATAGTAAATGTAATATTGTTCTTTCATCTAATTAAATGATCCTTATTGAGTAATATAAAATGACATCTTTATTATGTCTAACCATAAACAGTAAAAAAAACAGAAAGAAAAACAAAAAACAAAAAAAGTATATCTAGCAAGGCGTGAAATTCAAATGTTATGCATCGTTAAAGTATAAAACATAAATGCTGCCGTGATTCGTATCAGTATGAAATAACGTAATATTTACGTTCATCATAAAAATCATTTTTATTATATCTTTTTGTTTAATATTAACGCGAAGAGAGTAACTTTCTAAGTTAATAAATTACAATTTGTAATTTAAATAAAAAAAAAAAAAGAAAACGAATTATTATAATACAGATTGGAGGTGGAATACTTTTATTTCACGAAATCTTGTTACAATGTAATCTCGTCACGCGCGTGCAAAAAAAAAAAAAGAAGAAAAACGCGTATAATGCTAATGCTTATCACGTATAACAAAATTACAAATTCGTATCACATTTTTTTCTTCTTTTTTAACACAAATAATGAAAATCTATTTCGTCCTATATAAAAACGAGTTAAAAATGAATTCGTAACAATTGACATATACATATAACATTTCAATCCCGAATAAATTGCACGATTTTGATTAAAAAAAAAAAAAAAAAAAAAACAGATAGAAGAAATATTAAAAAAAAAAAAGGTTGATTTTAGAATTGATAAAACTGTACTTACGTGTAACACAATTGACTAACCGTTAACCGAATATAAGGGAGACACTGGGTCAGGAATTTAGTAAATTTCTTGATAAAAAAATAAATAAATTAGACATAAGACATATATGGTTAAATCCAATACTCGATAGATATGGAAAAAAATATATATATAGATATTTTCCAGAATTTATGCAAATAAAATAATGAATAAAATTTGCATATTTAATTTAGTATCAAGTTAGCCGCCAAGCAGTTCGTTAGCCTTCCATAATATACTGTATACATATGTATGTTACGTATATTCATCCACGCTTGTAGCTTTCAGCAGGACGTAATAATGCTCCTTTGCGTAATAAATTTTTATATATATATATATATATATATGTATACATTTTTTTATACTCCGTGATTTCGGTTTAAGAGAAAAAAAACAACATTTTCGGCTCGTAAAAATTTGCGATATTTGGATCGGATACCAACATTCGAATATAACTCGCAACAAATACCGTTATTGATCGTAAACAGAAGGCCAAAAAAAAAATAAGAAAAAAAAGTAAGAAATAACAAAAAGTTGATATTTATATGTATTTTATAAGACAGTCGTTGTTAAATCTATTAGCTTGATGTTTTAAATTAGTAATACTGGTAGATAAGATATATTATCTAAAGACGTGATTCGAATCATATACCATCGCAACCATAATTATATATCATTATATCGCGTAGGTAATGTTATTCATGTGTGCTATTACGGAATAATCAGCGTCCAATTTGAAACAGAGATTAACCCCCTTTAAGGAAATAACAAGTTGATTTATACGAAAACTAGAATCAGATTTGGACAAATTTGCATTTAGGACAACTTTACTGGATTCTAACGTGAGAGGAAAAAATCCCTTAATATTAGAATTTCAAATATCAAGACGCACGATTAACGGTTTAAAGTCAAAAAACTGGTATCGATTCACGAATACCAAATTGCACAAGTAGTTTGATTCGTTGACTACCGGTCCAATTCAAGGTGGTACGTCGAAATATTCAGGTCGTTGGAATTTGTATTCTTACGGTGTGTGCTCGTTCAACTCTTTCCTACCTTCTACCTTCCTCTCGCCCCCTTTTTATCCATCTCTTTACCTTTTTCCTCGGAGTCTTCTTAACCGAGTTCGGTGATAGCCGTTATATCGACGGTCACGTTGTCTTTCCACGTGTAAAACTCCCTCATAGCTTTCCTTTGGATTGACATCAAATCATCAAATCACAACAAATCAAATACACTTCTTTTTCTTTTTCACCAATATTATTATGTACATATTATTAAGTATGTATAAAACAATAGGAAGATAATAAATAAATAAGATGTAAGAGAGTTGGCTATAGGCAATAGTTGCGATTACCGGTTACCGACTACTCTTAGAACGATCAAACTGTTAATCCGTGATACGTTAAGGTGTTCTAGGCATATCACGTTAGGCTTTTTCACCATAAAGAAATTCTTGACTTCTTTTTAGAGCAAATCACACACTAGGCTTGGTCACTCTCGACGATGATTTTGCAGACTATTCATACTGTTATATCGTACCAACAACAATCGTATAAGTAGGACGAAATTGAAAAGAAACAAAGACAAAATAAAAAATTTTCGAAAGTATTCAAAGGATAATTATTTCCAGTCACGTTGAAACAATCGAATTCGTAAACTGTCCTATAAATCGTGGCGATAATTTTAAACTTGCAAGTAATGAATATTCAATATGATTTTGGTTGCAGAATTTAGCAGAGTTTCAATATGAGAAGGAAGACTTTGGTATTATTGTTCGTTATTCTCGTATTAAAACGATCCTATTCGAGTTCTGGAAACGAATACGGTGATGGCAATCATCATCGACAAAAAAGAGTACTATGGATAACGAACGATGGTCGGATAGCTTTACCACCTGGCACAGTAATGACTATAACACCTACATTGGCATTACCTTTTGTCAGATATCCACCTTACGGATTTTTAAGTAACATGACTATTAGTCTACCCTTTACGAGTAAGTTGAAATTTATTCGAACTTAGAAAACAAAGTCACAGCATCATAATATTTGATTTTTATTTACAGTCGACTTTGACAAATTAGGATTAACGGATAATGAAAATCCTTATGGTGCGTTGCCACCAGCATTCGACAGAAGTGCACGCGGTAGAAAAGCTGGCATGATTATGGCAGATTTCATAGCGGC
Source organism: Polistes dominula (assembly GCF_049000335.1). Taxonomy (NCBI): domain Eukaryota; kingdom Metazoa; phylum Arthropoda; class Insecta; order Hymenoptera; family Vespidae; genus Polistes; species Polistes dominula. Next base: position 2,995,443 of record NW_028300865.1, read on the forward strand.
ATTTATAAAACGAAGACTTCACAAAAGAGATACCATAGAAATCCCAAAAGATGCTTTTCACGGTGGAGAAAGAGCTTTACTTTATGGGACAGCCGAGGATATGTTGAGCACCATGGGTTTAGATGGAAAAGCTTGCCTATTGAGAGCCATTTGTGAAGTTCATGGTCATCCCCTCAACAATTTTGGTCTCATTGGAGAAATGTTAAAATTATTATTAACGTATGATAATTAAAATGAATTTTTCTATTTTATTTATCGGTTCGTGTGAAATATAATATACATATATACAATTGTTCATATATATATATTTAACGAAATTTTGATGAAATTAGGGCCAGCAAATCGCCATTCGCCAATATTCTCAACGAATACGTGGAAGCTGAAAATAGAGGAAAATTACACGGAGAATGTTGGCCGTATTTCAAAGATTGTCCCAAATCTTTGTTCCTACCCTCTATTAATAAATACACGTTAGTTAACTGTATCCAATCAATTTCATTTCTTTTATAATATACTAAGGTGAAACTAAAGTTTGTAAGTTTATCATTTATATTTCGTTACATGTTACAGGAGAAATTCCGTCCATGATAACGACGATACAGAAAATGATGATATGTGGAATCAAATTTCGCGAAACATCGAGGAAGATGTAGTCGTCGAAAGGATACCAAAACAAAATACTAAACATACGATACATCCATCTATGTAATAATAATCAACAATATAAGGATAGATAATACGATATATCATATCAATAATTAATTTATACATAAATCGTGATAATATTTGTTATCTATGTAAATGTTTATAGTAGCGTATAATTTGCATTTTTTACTGTGTCAAAGAATAGTCAATTCAAGTTCGATGATTTATATAATTTTTATTACACATATACCATTACAATATATTACTGTTCAATAATTGCCAAATAACGAATGTTTGTTGAATAACATTCATATTAGAAATAATATTTATAGTTATATCTATAATACGTAATATATGTAAGTGCAACAGATATCAAAAAACAAAATGATTATATTATTAACAAAATGATTATTAAAAATTATTTCAATTAGAAAATTTGTATTTTATTACCGACTAATAAAATATGTACCGTCATCAAGCGGTACTAGCTATTACTTCATTTTACCAACTGGTAAAAAATTTATCGCCATCTAGCGGTAATAATTATTACTTTACTGCACAAGGGATAACAATTGATAACAAGAATTAATTTTTTTAGTTTCAAATAATACTCCATTTAAAACGATCAACACATAGGCAATTGAATTGTTAACAATTTATGATCAAAACACTGATGAATGTTTAATAATATTATAATAATAAAAATGTGTAATATGACAATCATAATATGACGTCAAAATATGGTTGGTGGTAGGGTAGATGAAAGAGGAAAAACAAAAAGTGTGTCTGCTGCTACTGCTAACTCACTTCAGTGTCAAAATGTACGTTTTAGTGGGTGAACATGGAGTCAAGAAAATATTCTCATTGCGTCCAATTGATACTTGATCGTGTTAATGATATATTAAAATTACAAGAAGAATTTCATTATAAATGTTTATCGAAGAATGTTTAACAATTATTACCAATGTGACGTAGTATTGCATTATCGTTGTCATGCTCGTTTAAGAAAACAGATATGAAGAGGAGAGATAGATATCGCTAGGTGCGATATTATTATTATTAGTAATAGTATAGGAAAAACACGTCGGTTAACTATATTCGTTCGAATGGAATAATTTTCTAAAATAAAGGGGAAAAAAAGAAGAAAACTAAATCAACGCCAATTCTATTCGATGATTGATTAACAAGATATATTGTTCAATTTTGACGTTAGTCAATAATTTCAGCAAACAAATCCAGATAGTATCGAAATCACTAGATTTAGTGATACGTTTGCCAACACGGCAAACCTTGCTCATGTCATAACCGACAATTTTCGAAAAATTCTTAAACTTTAGGTACAATTAGATCATATAAAGATGGCTTGCGAAGCATGCAAAACTAAGTTTAATTTTTTTAAACGTAGAGTAAGTATATTATATATTTATTATCACATAAATAAAAAGAACAAAAACAAACAAACAATGTAACATAGAAATATTAACATTGATTACGATGCAATTATTAGTTTTTTGTCACATTATATAATTTTTTTTTTTTTTTGTAAACATTAACAATGTTTTTATTTGATTTATTTTCTGTTTTTTTTTATTTTTTTTATTTTGCTTCTTCTCTATATTCACATCTCTTATCTTATTATGTATAATACCAAAACCTCAAATTGTTCTAACAACTTTTCTATTTTAGAAACAATGTACAGGCTGTCTAAGGTATTTTTGTTCGGAATGTCTTATAAAACGTATCGACAAAACATTTAATTGCGAGAATTGTGGCATGTTATCGCAAAGGCCACTTATTCGCAGTCAGATTATGCGAATGCGTTCCAGGGATTTACGCCAATATCTTTTAGCAAAAAAAGTATCTATTAAAGGATGCGTAGGTATGTAATAAATAATATTTATATGTGTATGTTGAAATGTATTAACATTATCATCATCGATATAGAAAAAGAAGACTTGGTAAACTTACTATTGATATATGCAAATGGTTCAACGGATAATTTAGAAGAGGAAAGAAATTCTACGATAACACATAATACTGTTACAGAAGAATTGCCGTACGTATCCATTTATTTAAAATACAATTTTAAAGATTCATATAGCACAATAAATCATTGTACATATTAATTATTTATTTATTATTGATAGTCAAACAAGTACTGCAGATGTTACGTTACCTGATACACCAATACAATTAGAAAATCATACAAATGTAGTGACTGAGGAAGTAAATACAGAACGCATTGAATTGCAACCGGAATGCGTGACAGTTAATAATATAGAAATAGAAGAAGTATCGGCAAGTGATTGTAGTCCAGATAACGGACCAGAGCCTTTAATTACTGAACAAGATGAAGATTCAGAAACATTAGATATAAAACAATCGACTATGTTAACAGAGATTCCTGTGGTAAGTTTTATTAATTTTTAGTAATATATACGGTTTTTATTTATATCTAATATTAAGACTAAAAACCATTTTGTTGAAACAGTGGTCTGGTCTTGTCAAGCTATCAGATATAAATGAATTATCACAATTGGAACACTTAAGTGTGAAACAATTAAAAACTCTTTTAATAACAAATCGTGTTGACTTTAAAGGTTGTGTTGAAAGGTGTGAATTATTGGACAGAGCATCTAGATTATGGGAAGAACATAATCAAGCTAGAGCAGGTAATATTTCTAATATATTTACAATGATTACAATAATATTAATGAAAAACATTGAAGTGAATAATAATTAATATAAATATATTCATAGATATAGATAATATAGATACAGAAGATATTTGTAAAATTTGCTGGGATGCACCAATTGAGTGCGTAATTTTAGAATGTGGTCACATGGCATGTTGTATTAATTGTGGGAAACGAATGTCCGAATGCCCAATATGTAAACAATATGTTGTTAGAGTTGTGCGATTTTTTAAAGCTTGATGAAGTAAATCATTTTAATAACTGAATTTATAGTATTTCAATTTTGTGATGTACAAAGAACAACAGAGTATATAGAAAGAAAGAAAAATGAAAGAAAAAGAATATCTAGAATTATTGTGTTTGCTTTAAAAATAATTCATAATTAGCAAAGAATCGAAATAGTATTTTAAAAAATTCAATTCTATTAAAAAAAGATAGATAAAAAGAAGAGATATGTAAAGATTGTTTCGTTGATGTATGCTTTCAAAAAATGAATATTTTTAAATTTACTTTTATATATACGCATGGAGAAAATATTACATTAACAAAAATATTTGAATGTTATGTTTCTATAAATGAATATTTGTTAAAACTGTTTCATGTAAATTTAATTATATCTAATTATTTATCATACTTCATATTATTGGAAAGCATATACAGTAATTAATTATATATACATATATATATATATATATATATAAATATAATTAAATTTTACCAAGAGTTAGATCTCAATTACTAAAAACATTTGTATAAAAGCTGTGATATTGTCATATTATCACAAGTAGATAGCAATGTATAGATTTATTGTATAAAATGTATTCTTTAAATATTAGGTACCTTACGTACCAAATTTGTGATATACAGAATTTCCTGAAAGAGGAAATAATCATCACTTATTACCTCTAAAATAAACATGCAACATATTCTGTTTATTTGATTCATATTTAGACAAAAGTAAAGGTAATTTTTTATGTCTTTTAATAATAATATTTTTCAAATAATATAGTAATTTTTTATCATTAACATAACAAATGAATGTATTTTTTCATAGAGCATATTAATTGATTCTACGCATGAAAAGATGATGGTATAGATGTTATACTAAAATATATGTAAATAGCAGCAATATCAATGTTAAAGTATTGTATTGAACAAAATTATCAAATTAAATATTTCAGATAAAAAAGAAATAAATATATTATATTATCGCTGTTCTATGATTTATACAAATATTATTTAACTTCTTACTAAATATTTCATCCTTTTTTCTTATCATAATTTACAATCAACATTTAACAAATTTTTAAACACACAAATCTAAGATTATTTAATAAAAATATAAATATTAATAATGAAAATAAAAATAAAAAAATTATGTTGTTGTTATTGTGTTGTTATATAATAATATATATATATTTTTGTTTCATTCAATCTTTTAATGACCAATAGTGATTAAGAATGTCTTGAAAGAAATGTTAGTGATTGGTATTTTCTTTTAAATCACTTAATAATATGAACATATTCGTGCATTTGAAATATGACTTAAATTGTCAAAGATTACGATGCTGCTCGTTTCTTAAAATGAAAATAACTTTATTCGATTAATTTCGATATGTTAATAACGCACGAATATACGTTTTTCTGAAATAATATAAATCTAATTCTGGTCAAATTTAATGTTAAAGAGTTTCTCATTTGACATTAAATTCAGTGAATCGTATGTTTGTAATTTATAATTATTTATTATTTAAATAGTTTTTCAAATATTTTTTTGTGAAATAATTTTTATAAGAAATACGTATATATATATATTTTGTTTATAAATATTATTTGTTCGAAAATAAATTTAAATAAGGCGCGATTAAATTTGAGTCACGTTGTACCGGTATATTCTCCTATCAAAATAGGTACAGTAAGTACTAGAAACGTGACCGAGAGTTACTTTTGGTTATATAGTAGTACTTTGTCGAAGTTGGGTGAGAGAGAATTATTCGTAACCTTCTTAACAAGATTAAATAAACTCGTTTATTTAACATATTAGTATATTATAAATCACTAATATACTTAATTATATATACATCTGTATATATGGCTTCATTTGAAGAAGTAGATCAGCTGGACAGTGGTATGGGTAGCAGCGACGTTCGTTCCCCCGAAGTTAAATCTCTTCTTCCTAATGAAGAAGAAGATGAGGAGGTATATTTATTTTCTGCTAATATATCTATGATATTTGATCAAACTAATTTATCCCACATATAGCTATTATAATCTGTTTATATCTGTTATTATATCTGTTTGTTTCATTTTATGATTTTATAACAGTAACAAATAATAATTTAAAAAATAGTATACTTTGTGAAATTAAAAAAAAAATGTCAATACCTTAACTGTATATTACAATGTTTAGAATTTTCTTTCATTTAGGATGAAAGCTTTTCAGAGAGGTTATTAGGACTTACCGAAATGTTTCCTGAAAATGTTCGCAAAATTGGATATAATGTTGGATCTTGTATGTGCACTTGTGTCAAAGGTTTGTTATAAATCTAACATTTATTTTTCTAATTGAAAATTAGATTTATTTGAAAATATTTTTATTTCATTTCAGGTTTATATTCATTTTCATGTTCGGCAACATGGCTCTTGTTTAGTTCATCCGCTATTTTATTTGCACCAGTGTTCTTTGAAGTAGAGCGTGCTCAAATGGAAGAAGTTCAACGCGTTCAACAAAAACAGATGCTACTTGGACCTAATTCTGCCATCTCTAATGTTAGTGCCTCTGGTCTTCCAATGGCTCCACCCGTTCAACGATAAATAATTATAATTTGGCCACCAAATAAATGTGCATTAACTTCTGCCATTCAACTATTTATCAGCATAATAGTATCATTAATCGTAAATATCATCAGAGTATATATTGATCAAGTTATAAATCAATTGTATATCTTATGGTTTCAATTCTTCAACTCTAAATTCCAACATTTGCATTTGTTTAGTTACATATTTAGAAAATTATATTAAAACTATCTAATGACATATATTTTTTGGACTAGTAGAATGATAATGTATGTATAAAACTTTTATCTTCAGGTGTAATTTTTAATACATAGTGGTAGAGCGAAGAATTTCAATATTTTATCATATTTTTTATTCGTCTTGCATTTTTAAATAAATTCTAAATGATAGCGTGTAATGTGTCAAAGCACCATCACTGGGGTATCACAAGATCAAACTTTCATGAATAAATATTTACAATAAGTTATACTTTATTCACAGGAAATGAGTCAGGATGCACTGTTGTTATTTTTAATCTATATGTTATTGTAATATGTTAAATAAAAATAAAATTATATCTCATTAGATTTTCTTCCTAACTTAGTACAAGATTAGAATGTACTTGCTGGGAAACAAATTTTTCATAGTAAGAATAAGATATATAATATTTATTAATAATTTAAACAAATTACTTTTATATTTATTTATATGTTTTATATTTACCTTTTCATAAATTTATTTTATTTATAATTACAATAACAGTAGATATAGGTTAATGAATTCATTTTTATAAATATTTCAATTGATTAATTAAATTTAATTTAATTACACTTTACTAATTTTATCATTAATCATTTTTTTTAATAATAATACTCGAATTTATTATCTTTACTTCTTAATGATAATACTTATGATGTGATAGTAGTGCACTTCAGTCTGTTGCGAGATAGCAAGAGGTGTTGAAACATGAATCAAGCTAACGTCGAAAAATTAGTTTCTAAATTAAAATACAATGTAAAACCAAAACGTAAATTAAGAAACTCAGATGGTCCGGTAGGAAGGATTCGAAAAATTCAAAAAACTTTAACAGCATTGTTGAAATATGAAAGAATCGAATTAAATTATGGTCGAGCCGATGAAACAAGAGGTTATGTTGAACGTGTATGTATTTTATATTATTGTTCATTTATATGTAATTATTACTTTCCTTATTCTTTTTTTTTTAATAACATATTCGTTATTTGTTTCACAAAATGAATTAAGCATAAATAATTAAAATAAAATTTAATGTTAATTTGTCAAAGTAATATTTTCGATATTGTACGTAGTTAATATCAGAAGCTGTTCGTAATGGCCCGGATAATATAGAAACAATGAATGTGGCAAATTTCTGGATTCTTGAAAAACAACTTGTTCATAAACTTTTTAAAGTACTTGCACCAAGGTATAAGGACTATGCGGTTTCTTATACAAAACTTCATAAAGCACCGTACAATTATCCTGAGAGTAGATATCCAAGAGCTGTTTTAGAACTTAGAGGTAATATTTATTTATTATAATTTTATTGAGATTTTTATAAGAATTACAAATTGTTTTTTGTTTATGTAATAATACTATTCTTTTCAAATAACAGGAAATATATATCCAAGCGTTGAACAAAATAATCCAAATGAACATAATTTACTCCACAATATATTGCTTAGCGCAGCGAGAAAAGAATTTAGACTGGAAAAATACAAAGAAATTGCTGACAATATAACAAATAATAATAATAATAATGCAAATAAATAATAGAGGTAATTCAAATGTATTGATGTTTCGTTTTCTCTAAATTTAGTCCTAGAAAATATTTATTATAATAAATACAAATTAATAGTAATTATGAATATGATATTATTTGTTGTATTTCATATAAAAACTTCAATGTTTTTATATATTTATTACGTTTGCTAATTTATATTAAATATACTGCACACGATTGCAAAAAATGATAAAGTATGTAAACATATATAATTAATAACAAAATAATCATCATTTTACTATCTCATCAAAAAATAATTTATAAAGCAAATTTTTTCAATGGATAATGCTCTTGATATGTTGCAAGATGTTCTTCCATGGAATGCATTTGATCTCTGAAATACAGAATGTTAACCAGCATTATTTAGATGAAAAACATTAATCAGAAAAATTGTATAATATACCTTATATGTTCTGGCATGTTACAATAAGTGTCTGTAAACATTTCTTTCAAATGAGGTTTAGGTTTTTTCTCTGCTTTAGAAAAAGCATCTAAGATTTCTTTCTTTATCATTTTTTGCATATCATCTTCCTGTTCTTGATTCCAAAGACCTAAAGATTGTATATATCGTTTAAATCTTTGAATCGGTGCGGCATTATTCCAAAGAGAAATTTCTTCGTTGGTTCTATACGCTGTACTATCATCAGATGTGCTATGGTGGCCAGCGCTAAGGACAATATAATATTCAATATTTTAGATAAATTATTATTTAAAAAAATATGACTAGTATAGTATTAAACCGTATTATTTTCATACCGATAAGTTAATGCTTCTATTAAAACAGGTTTTCCTTCGCTTATGCATAAATCACGAGCAGCTTTTGTCGCATAATGTACAGCAAGTACATCATTCCCATCTACTCGAATTGTATCAATTCCATAACTCGGTCCTTTCGCTGCAATACCATCTCCTTTATATTGTTCATTCGTAGGTGTTGATATAGCATAACCATTGTTGCGACTTAATGAAATATTTCATATCATTTCAAATGAGGTTATTGAAATTAAATGAATAAAAATTTGATCATTTACCAGAAAAATACTACTGGGCATGCTAATGTAGCAGCAAAATTAAAAGCTGCATGAGCATCTCCTTCACTGGCCGCACCATCTCCGAAATAACATATTACGCATGATTTTCTTTTTTCCCTTTTATATGCGTATGCTGCACCTACAGCTATATACATATATGTAATTTTATATATATATATATATATATATATTAGAATGTATATTAATAATATGAATTTGTATAATATCAAGAATTATAATCGAACACCTTGTGGCAACTGTGTTGTTAACGGAGATGATATGGTCATAAAATTTAAATCTTTGGATCCATAATGAACTGGCATTTGTCTTCCTTTTCCTTCATCTTCGACATTCCCATAACATTGATTCATAAATTTTTCAATTTGAAAGCCACGCCAAAGTAATACACCTGTAATTAGAAACGATATTATATTCCAAGACAAATATTTGAAAAGTGTATTAATAGAATTGATTTTAAAAATTCTTACCTGCTTCCCGATATTGTGCATAAATCACATCTTGCAATGTTAAAGCAGATGCCGAACCAATTTGAATAGCTTCCTCTCCAGTATGTGTCATATAAAAAGATATACGACCTTGTCGTTGTGATTCGTACATAATTTTATCCATTATAGTGAGTGTTACCATATCACGATAAATTTTAATCATTGTTTTATCATCCAACTTTAACATAGAAAACAAATTTTGTTTATTATGATTTTTAATTGTATACAAGAAAAAGGCTTTGTAAATTTATACATATCATTAAAAAAAAAACCTTATTTTCTTGAAGAAAATGTGCTTGTCCAGTTGTATCTAGGATTCTATATATAGGAATAGGTTCATAATTATTTATATTAATAAATTTTAGGTGATTTGTAAAATTATTTTTAATTCCAGGATATTGTGGTTCAATGAAAACATTAGCAGTGTTACCATAATGTCTCACCTAAAATTATATGATATTATTATTATATTGAATATAATATAAAAGAAAGATTTTTTATTAATATGATAATCTTACTGATGTTTGCCATCTCAAAGAAGATAAACGTGATATTATTTTGATTAAAGAATATGTAGCCATTATGACTGTTTAAAGGTTGACTTCTTAATCAAAACTAAACATCTCAACTTATGCAGTCGTTATGTATACTATTTTATCATAATATGATTATTCTTACGACATCATACACTTTCGTCATCTTCCATAGGCGGCGTAAAACCTTGAAAAAAATATTATAAATACAATGAATAAACAAATATCAAAGACTCTCATGAATTTTTTGAAATATATATCATATATTAAAAGTGTTGAGTTTCAACAAAAATCGACAAAAATGATTGAAAATTAATATTTAATATTTGAATTATCGCGTTACTAATTAATTTAACATACATTATATTATAATTATAAGATAAAATGTATTTTTCTTTTTTTTTTTTAAGTCACTGTGTATATATAGTATTGTTAGTCATATATATATAACTGGAAAAAAGAAGAAAAAAATTGTAGATGGCAGTACGGTCAAAAGATAAAAATTGTAATGAATAGGCGGTATATTCTAAAAACAAAGGTTTTCTTCAAACTTTGTGTATTCTTATGAGTACATTAGGACAAGTTCTATTTACTATTGAAAGAACGATTCATCTAATCGTAAACTTCTTAATACGAGGTAAGTTAAATTACTTTAGTTGAAAATTTCATTTCTTTTATAAAATATATATATATATAGATATGAATATATACAAATGTTGTATTTATATGATTATATTTATCATTATGATTTTGATTAATTTTATAAAGAACAATTCCATATAATTATAACCTGTTTCAAATAATTAGCAGTATTATTCGGTAAAGAAATATATTTTTTTCAAACATTTCAACTCACTATTGTATATATATTAGGGTGGGTCAAAAAAATGACTTAATTTTTTTTTTCACGTGCCACGGAAAAATGGATTGCTAGACACCTTAAAACAATTCTCACTAAATATAAGCTCTTAATTTTAATAGGAAGATCCTCCGCATCGCAGTTTTTTATTTTTTTTCAGTCCAATAGATTAAAATTCATACCTCATTATTTATTGATTGTACAGAAAAATGTTCTAGACAAATTTTGTAGGAAATTTAATGCTCTACAAAAAAGGTATCTTATATTTTTACCGTAAACCTCACCATTTGAATGATATTGAAGATTTATTATATTTGATGATTTTTAGACAAATTTCATTTTTGTTTATAAATTTTATAACTCGACAATAAATGACTATTAAAAAGTGCACAATACAAATTTTTGTAGGAAATTAACTGCTCTATAAAAATGGTATCTTATGTTTTGGCGTTTAAATTAAGCGTTCAAAAGGTATTCATCATCAAACTTTCATGTGTACTGATTTTTGTCTCTGAATGAGAATTGTTTTAAGGTGTCTAGCAACCCATTTTTCTGTGACACTTGAAAAAAAAAAAGTCATTTTTTTGACCCACCCTAATATATATATATATATATATATATATTAATATTATATTGTAATTATTTTGAAATATATTTGTTTTAGATAATCGCAAGTAATAAAACAATGGCTGAAGAAAATAATAATGATCGAATGAAATATGGTATAGGCAGAAGTTCAACGCTTCTGCAAAAGATAAAACAAATGGCAAAAAATGAGCCTAAAGTCTCTAATTTATTCGGTGTATCTAGTTCTACATACCATCAAGAGCCAGTTTCATTGTCGCAGTCGCAAGCATCGAGCACTGTTTTGCCTATTATAAGAGGTGGAAAATCTTTTCCGTCGACTTTAACACAAATTGAAAGCAACGTAGAGGAAACCTCAACTACTTTGACTGTGGGTAAAGGAAGAGCAACTTTTAGTTGTCTTAGAAAAATAGCGTACGTGTTCATTTATTTCAATCAATTTTCATTTGATGTTCTTCTATATTGATATAATATTTGTATAGACCAATTGGACAGCCCCTTTTGCCGGAACAACAGACCAGAGTACCTTCGAATAAAACACAGCAAAATGTTATAAGACAACCTGCGATAATATATGAACAATTATCTGCTTCTAATGATGACACCGGAGTATTAGGGAAACTGTCACAACTTTCTGTCTATGAAGCTCCTTCTTCTTCTTCTTCTTCTACATTAACTACTGATGTAAACCAAAAATTACAAGTAATCAACCGTCAAGGTACAAGCGGAACTACGTAAGTACTTTTTAACATTTCATTTGTTATTTGTATGCTTTTATATTTATTTAATTATATCTTTTAAAAATCATGACATTTTTGGTATGTTTAGGGTAAATATATATAGTAATTACATCGATTTAAAACTAGAACCAGGTAGAGGAATATATCAATATGAAGTTAAATTCAATCCTGATATTGATTCAATAGCTCTGAGAAGAAAACTTGTAAATCAGCATGCAAGGAAACTTGGGAAAGCTTTGAATTTTGATGGTTCTCTTTTATATTTACCTCAGAAATTATCAGAAGAGGTAAAGGTTTTTCTCTTTTCTTTTTTTTTTTTTTTATTGAAACTTACATTTTCAAATATAAATGTATAAATAAAACATAATAATATTCTTCTAGAAAATAGTTTATAATTCGGAACATCCACGGGATGGATCTTTAGTGACTCTTACATTTATTTTTAAAAAGAAAGAAAGCATAAATAAAAATATCCAATTTTTAAATATTCTTTTTGGACGCATTTTGAGAGCTCTTAATTTAGTTCGTATCGGTAGACAACACTTTAATCCTTCAAACGCTCATACTGTACCGCAACATAAATTAGAAATATGGCCTGGCTATATTACAGCTATTAATGAACACGAAGGAGGCATCAAACTTTGCGTCGATATAAAACATCGAGTTTTGCGTACGGAAACAGTTTATGATATTATGTAAGATCATAATTATATATACATTTTATACATATTTATGTATACAACAGTAATATTGAAATAATTGAAAGATAAACATTTGATTTTTTAGGAAGACAATTTATAATAGAAATCCTACTCGTTACAAAGATGAAACAACATGTGAAATTATTGGTACTAATGTTTTAACTCGATATAACAATAAATCTTATCGTATTGATGACATAGCATGGGACAAAAATCCAACGTATAAATTTGAAAGAAAAGGTAAGATGACGACTATAATGGATTATTATAAAAATCATTGGAATATAGAAATTAAAGACAAAGAACAACCACTCTTAATAAATCATTCTACAGAAATGGCACCATCTGGAGAGGTAAATATATTCTTCTTTTATTAGATACTTTATAATTCAATGCTTTTACAATAATATCAAATAATTCAACAAAAAAATATTGTTTTTTCAGTCATTAGAAAAATTGACACTTTTAGTACCAGAATTATGTTACATAAGTGGATTAACAGACAGTATTAGATCAGATTATAGAATCATGAAAGATCTTCATCAAATTACGAATATTAATCCTAACTATCGCAATGATATAATAAAAAAGTTTATACAACAAATTAAAACAAATGATGTAGCACGTGAAATACTATCTCCATGGGGCTTAGAATTTGATGACAATTTAACTAAATTTAATGGACGTATTCTAATGCCTGAACCTATATATTTTGGTAATAATAAAATAATTCAAGGAAAACCAAATGCCGATTGGAATAATGAATCTACGAAAAATCCTGTTTTACGTGCTGTAAGTAAGAATTATCATGAAACTTCACTACGAGATTATATTAAAATATAATTAAAATTTATTAATAAAAAGCAAAATATTATTATAGCCCAGTTTGACGAACTGGACAATATTTTATTATCAAAAAGATACACCAAATGTTACGGCATTCATAAAAACGGTAATTAATATTTCATCGCAATTGGGATTAAAAATAAATAAACCACGTGAAGTTCCTTTACCAAATGACAGAACTGAAACGTACTGTCGTGAACTTCATAAACACATTAATAATGATTTGGAAATGGTAGTTGTTGTTTTTCCTACCAATCGTACCGATCGATATTCTGCAATTAAAAAGTAAGACGAGATTTAATATTATTAATATTATTCATTTATTATTATTATTATTATTATTAATGTGAATCAAATGAAATCGTTTAATATTGAAATAGGTTGTGTTGTGTAGAAAAACCCATTCCATCGCAAGTTATAATGTCAAGGACCATTTCTCGTCCCGATAAATTAAGAACTATAACACAAAAAATAATGTTACAAATAAATTGTAAACTAGGCGGTGCTCTTTGGGCAGTTGATATTCCATTTGTATGTATACATATAGAATAATCTTTTCTTCTTTTTTTTATTTCAAAAATATTATGAATAAATAATGAATTTATTTGTAGGATAAATGTATGGTATGTGGAATAGATGTATTTCATCCCGATCAAGGAAGTAGAAATCGACTAAGTGTAGCTGGATTTGTAGCTAGTATGGATAAATTATTAACATCCTGGCTCAGTAAAATTTGTCTACACAGATCTAATCAAGAAATAGTAGATATGTTACAGATCTGTTTTATTTCAGCTATCGATGAATATAAAAGAGTAATACATATTTACGCAAACATCATCATTTTGTCTTCATCAATTTCTTTACTTTTGTAACGTTACAAAATTATTTCATGAAAAAAACTATTATTTCAGCGTAACGGAAATTATCCAAATCGTATTATTGTTTATCGTGATGGTGTTGGTGATGGACAAATTCAGGTAATTACTAATTATGAAGTTAAACAATTATTGGAAACATTCACGCGAATAGATCCTAATTACAAACCGCAACTCAGTGTAATTGTTGTACAAAAGCGAATTAATACTCGTTTGTTTTATGAAGAAGTGAGTATAAAAACATAAATGATTAACATTATGAAAATAATTTCATGTGATGTATGACTATGTATAATTAAAATATTTTTGTCATTTTTTTTCCAAATTTTCAGAAAGGGAATTTAATTAATCCTGGTAGTGGAACAATCATCGATTCTTTTATAACAAGAGCAAATTTTTATGATTTTTTCCTTGTACCTCAAAGCAAAAATTTTGGTACAGTTACACCAACGCATTATATTGTTGCTTACGACGGATCAAATATGAAACCTGATCACATGCAACGTTTTACTTATAAACTTTGTCATTTATATTACAATTGGGCTGGCACCATAAAAGTTCCTGCTCCGTGTCAATATGCTCATAAACTTGCATTCCTTGTTGGACAAAATATCCAAATGGAACCGGATGAGAAATTGTGCAATAAACTCTTTTATTTGTAATTCATGGATAATCAATTAATGTATTTACTTTTTCAATAGACACAAACAGTATTACAAATGATATAGAAATAATACAAATCAATAATGATTTTATATATATTTTATGTTAAATCGTAGAACATATTTTTCGTACAATTTACAAGACTAGTAGACTAAAGATTTCAATTACAGAATCTACAAATATATTTTTATACATTGAAATATAAATTATATATTTTAATAATAAGAAATTATTATAGCAACTTATGTGTCAATGTTGTGCGTTTTTTTTTAAGTAGCATTACCAAAAGAGATAATTTTGTGAAAAAAAAACTTTCAAAATTTTTAATATCTTATTTTTGTTAAAAAAATCTTGTGATAAAATTTTTGCAGAAATGTACAATAGAAGGAAACAATTACGTTTAAAAAAACAAACTATTGCATAATTCTATCACAAGATGGCACGGAATACATTGCATCGTGTCGTGTCGTGCAAAATTCATGGCGGGACCGACTGTTGTGCATTATCGAAGAGTGGTGGGGGAACACGTAAAATAGGTAGTGCATTTATGTATAATAATGTATGTGTTTGTGTGTGTAAGTGTATTATTTGTATATATATGTATATCGATAGTACGACAGTCGTACTGCGTATCGAGTAATCGTTGCTGTCGACCATCGTTACCACTACTCAACACGCTGGCGCCTGCGTACATCTTGTTTACAAGCAACAGCAGCGCGAAGCTTCGCTGTACACATGACCTTTACAAGATGGATACGAGTGAGCACACCGTCTTTTCTCAGGCGTGTCGGTTGACGACGACGAGTACCTGGTAAATAAGAACATTACGGGTTGTGAAAAACAATCGACAACGAGGAAGACAACAATATATCGTTTGTTTTTCTCATATATATATATCATAATAATTCGTAGCTACATAGAGAGGTATATTGTTGCAGTGTCACGATTCGTATGGTACTTCGGTAGTGATACGAATTAGCGTGGGTTACGACTGCTTTGAGTGACGCGATATTTGTGTTCTTGCCTGTGTGTGCACGAGACTGCGCGGAGTGCGAGGGAAAGGTACCAAGTAGTGGGGGAAACTGAGGAAAAGAGAAATATAGAAAGAGAGGGAAAGGGGAGAAAGAAAGAAAGAAAAAGAGAGGGTGAGAAAAAGAGGAATAAGAGGAGAAACAAATTCTTACCTAGTAGTAGGTAGTAGGATAAAAGGAGAGGGAGAGAAGGAAGAGGGAGGTACGTGTATCTGCTGCGTATATTCATCAACGACGCCTTTTCGTTGTTTCTTTTTCGTTATCGAACGTGCAAAAAAAAATACCCTTCGTTATCGCGCGACGCGTTACATTTTTTTTGTCTCCCATTGTTAAATCCATCTCACATGGTGCGCGAGCGAAGTAGTGTTCTTCGATAAGAGAAAGAAAACAAAAAAACAACAAATTAAAATAAAATAAACATAAGTGGAGAGAAGTAAGAACGTGAATAAAAAAAAACAAAGAATAGAAAAAAAATGATGACCACTTCTAACACGACACGAGGACGACAACAATAAGGGTGGAAACAACAACACAACAACGACGACGACGACGACAAC
Organism: Polistes dominula; assembly: GCF_049000335.1. Classification (NCBI taxonomy): domain Eukaryota; kingdom Metazoa; phylum Arthropoda; class Insecta; order Hymenoptera; family Vespidae; genus Polistes; species Polistes dominula. The sequence continues at coordinate 3,012,287 of NW_028300865.1, forward strand.
AACGACGACGACAGTAGTGACGGCGGTTTTGTTTTGACGTCGACCGTACGTACGGTATTGCGCGTGAAAGAATATCGGTGCTGCCCTTGGCAGTAGCCTATTTGTTCGCACGAGAGCAAGCTGCATTTGTAACACACCAGCCAGTCAGGCAGTCGGGCAACGATAAGAGGGGTTCAACCACCCACTTGCGTGTGCTTTCGCGTCATCTCTCCCTCTCTTATTCATTTTCCTTTACTCTCTGTATCTATCTCTCTCTTTCTCTCGTTCTCTTTCATTTTCTCTTCCTCCTTCCCTCTCTTTCTCTTTCTTTCTCTCTTTCTCTTTCTTTATCTATCTATCTCTCTCTATCTGTTTGTTACGCGCATGCGTAATGCATCTGTTCTCTTCCTATTTATCTCTTTTCCGTGTATACCGCGGTAAACTTGGCGCGCATGTGTATGCGTGCATCGCGTCGATGCAACACTGAGGCCTTCCTTCTGTTTTTCTTTCTCTCTATTTCTTTCTCTTTTGCACCCTTATACGTAGACACGAAAGAGAGAGATAAAGAAAAAGAGAGAGAGAGAAAGAGAGAGGAGGAATGGCGCGCGATCAAAGGCTCACGTAGTAAATCGTGCGTTCGCGCGATAAACAGGTGTAGAAAAGTCCTATGGTAAAAAGTTACATTTGGTTGCACTTTAAGAGCAAAGACAGTAAAGAGGAAAGTGAAAAAAGCAGGAAAGAAAAAATATCGAAATAAAGAAAGGAAATAAGATAAAGAAAGAAAGAAAGGACGACGGCCTTCCGTAGGCGGCGCGTGAATACTTCGTAGAGTGTCGTCGACCTGTTAACCTCTTGCGTTCCAAGATAGCGTGTGCAGATTCTTCGAAATTAATCGTTTAAAATTGAAATCTCTGTGTGGTTTGACAGGTGGACATTGTTGACATCGTGGGAGAAAAAAAAGGAAGAAGAAAATAGATACAATCATTGAATTTGTTCCTTGACGGCGCATTTAAAAAAAAACGTACGTTTAAAGGCGTATCGTATCCTAACCTCTCTCTTGCTTGAGTAAGAGAGAGGGTGGGTGGAAGAAAGTAAGAGATTTAAGTGTTGTTTTCTACCGTACTGTCGAACAGAGTCGTCTCGATCGTAAACTAAAGTTTGCGGAAGACGTTCGAAGAAGGAATGGTGGGATTGCAAGGGGAGGGGGAGCTCTGGATGGAACGCCCTTAACGCGCGTTGCGAGTGCACATGCACCGGGCTTGCCGTGCGGCGTGCATTCGCTTATTTACAATTGACACGTGCTTTCTACTATACGTCTTTTACGGTGCTTCGTTTAAAAGACTTATATATGTTTATCAAATGTTTCACTGGATTGCGTTCCTTTGAATAAAATACATTTAGTGTATCATCTACTTTATCAAGTGTGGGTGGTAGGAAAAAGTAAGTGTTAGAAACCGTACAAAGAGAAAAGTGTGCGAAGTTGTGTTTGACGAAGGAGGTGAAAGCTGGTGGGGATTTTAAACGAAGAGAAAAAGAGAGAGAGAGAAAGCGAGAAAAGAAATCACGCGCGACACGAGCTCCGATCGACGCGCGCGATAATATCGACAACGCGCACGTCATGCTCGAGAGAACGGTTTGGTTCTCGATCCTCCTACTTTCAATCAGTAATACGTTTAAATCGCGAAACGATAATTCAAGGAACGAGATAAACACGAAGAGAAACTACGAGAACAACGTCATCGTCGTCAACGTCCTCGTCAACATCGTCGTCAACGTCGTCAACGTCGTCATCTTCTTCTTCTTATGCGATTACTTAGTGGTTGTTAAAGTAGAAGAATCGAAGAAGAAGAAGAAGAAGAATAGTAGTATTTCCACCTGACGCGTGTGTACTACTATTACTACTATTACTACTACTGCTACTAGGGTGGGAACACACATTTGCTTTCTCTCTCTCTCACTTGCTTACGATAATTTTGCTTTGTGATATCGTTAACCAACTAAGGAAAAATAATAAGTGTACCACTCCTCTCTTTGCAAAACGCATTGCCGAGAACAACAACACACACGACGATGTCATACTTCATCCGCGTGAGCTACGAATCTCGGAATACGCGGCACGTTAAAGTTACACGTTCGTTCGAAAGTAAAATGTAAAGAGAGAGAGAGAGAGAGAGAAAAAAAAGAGATAAAAAGAGAGAGAGAGAGAGAGAGAAAGAGAGTGCGTGTGTGTGTGCGTTTGCGTGCATGTGTGGTGTATATGTGTGAGCGAGAAAACGATATTTACGCGCGACAGGAGAACCCGTCGGCAATTTTTTGGTTTCTCGCAAGGACGGCTTTTCCGATTGTGGCCGAGGCAATGTCTTCGGGCAACAGAGGTTTGGCGTCCCCATCCCGTGGGCCTATTGTGCGTAGCGGGCATCTGAAAAAGCTTAAAACCTTGAAAAAGAAATATTTCGTTTTACGAGGCGAGGCACCGGGATATCCCGCTTGTTTGGAATATTATGACAGTAAGAAGAAATTTGAAAGCAAGCATTTGCCTAAACGCAGCATCCTACTGCACAGCTGCTTCAATATCAACAAGCGTGTCGACACCAAGCAAAAACACGTTATAGCGTTGTATACGAAGGACGAATGCTTTTGTTTGATCCTCGATAATGAAAAGGAACTGAATGAGTGGTTGAAAGCAATGCTCCTACTACAGAGCGGTGATGTACCTGAAGGTGAACAGCCTCGCCCTACGTTCGGTAAAAAAAACAATATCTTATTATTTCATATTTTCTTTTTATTTTTATTTTTTTTTCAACATGTGCACGCTCTTTTACGTACGCTGTGTGACATGTTATAAAAAGCGCCAAAATCTTTCCCTTTAAATTATATATAAGTATATATATTTTGGATTCACTTCAAATAATACTTTTGATTAATATATATCGATTGGAACGATTTATTTTATCGTGATCATCGATAGTTACGATACGATTAGCCTTTATGATAATTGAGAGCTTCTGTTTACAATCCATGTACACGTGGAAATTATAAATAATATTTATCTCTTGCTTTTGGTTAAGTTATTATTATTATTAATAATAATAATATTTAAATCAAAGTATTTAATTATTAATTCATAATGATAAATATATTTAATTATCTGAAACAATATTTGATATTATTATTTGTATATAAGGTATCTAAATTAATATAGTCAAATTAATATACATATGTTTTATGTCATCATTCATGAAGAATCCTTTTTCATTTTATTATATATATATTGTCAGAGCACGTGTGGCAAGTTACTATGCAGAAGAAAGGACTTGGAGAACGAAAAAATATCAATGGGCCGTATAGGTTATGTCTCACTGATCGCACTCTAAGTCTAGTCAAAATTGGAGCTAAAGACAACTCCGATTCTATTGAATTTTCTGTAAGTATCTCATGTATTATTTAATAGATACAAACAGTCTCTTAAAAAAAAAAACTTAATTTGTAGTTAATCTGCATAAGGAGGTGCGGTTATATGGAACGCATCTTTTACATGGAAGTTGGTAGATCCGCAGTGACAGGAGGTGGTGAATTTTGGATGGAAGCCGAAGATAGTAACATTGCGCACAACATGCATGCTGCAATCTTAAATGCAATGAGTAATTCGAATTCCTATAAAGACGAAGTTGGACCTCGTCAAAGGATGCGTAGTTCCTCGGCAAATGAAGCAAGTAAACCCATCTCAGTGCTCCAACGACGACATACAGGGCAAAAATTTCATAGCTTCTCACCTCTAGGTAAACAGAGTAGTTACCGATATACATATATATATATATATAATAATACCATTTAAGTAACTTGTCTTTCATTTCATAATGTCAGTTATGGTTATTCAATGTGGTCAGTTGTCAATCAGACATGCTTCTACTCAATGTAAATATATAATATATTTAAAATGGTTCAAGGTGCACCATGTCTTATCTACTTTGCAGATGATTCTTCATTTGCAGGCTTGTGCATTTTAAGGATCTTTATTGCATTTTTTCTAGATACAAATATGAAGTATCCTCTGGGATATCATCGCTTACTTTGCATTAAACCATAACTGTGCAAATTTGATATTCTTTTTTTATGAAATATAAGCTGAATCACACTATATATATATTATTATTAAGAACTCAGCTTTAGAGTAACACAAGTGGGTTGCGGGCTTTACAGAGGAACAAAGGACGTGCAAGGAACAGGTGGATCCGTTGCAGGAACAGACCACTACTGCCTCTGCCCCCGCACAGTGTAGTCAATCTCAGAGTACTTCTTCCAATACGTTCACGGGTCTGTTCTCTGTCACAGTAGCTGTATGCTTCTTTTTACGGGATTTGCAAATTATAAGAAAGAAAAGATAATAACGCGTACAATGTGGCACGATATTTTTTTCAATATTTTCTTTTTATTTTTATTCTGCTTGTATTCAATTCTTATGTACGATTTTGGAAATATGTGGGTTGTAACATATAATAGGGTATTGTAAAAACGGTTGAGCCTTTGTCTCTGTGATAAGCAAAAATAGATCATTATTTATATAACAATAGATATTTTGATAAACATGGAATAATTTCTCCTTTTCTGAAATATATGAATTGACGAAAAGCGAATAGTTAAAGTATGAAATTCAAATTTGATCCATTTTTATAGTCTGTTTTTCTTACTATAACAATGTTCGTAGTTATCCGTTCTTATCTCTTCCTGTATTTGGAAAACAATCTTCTATTAATCATCTTGTTCTATCAAATCTAATCTACGGATCAAATATCAATTTAATATCTTAACTACTGGCCTCTTGAAAATTCATATATTACCTAGTTGAAGTATCTAATTCTTTCATATATATTATGGAATTTAGTTAAATGATCTAATTAGCATGTGCACTTGGGTAAAATGAACATGTTGGTTTAGTTTTCTAAATGAAATATTACTAAAAGCTAATATTTTCAATATGGTATTTATTGAATGCACATATATGTAAATACACAAATGACAAAGGCGAAGGTGTATATTCTATAAATGAGGCTTAATCATTTTTATGTTACATTCAATTTCATTTATATAAGGAAACTCTAAGTATTCAAGCGAATATGATTTCAGAATTCGGCATTTTCACTATGAAAGAGTACTTACATCATTTGAAACATTGTCATTGATTTCGTTAACCGATCATAACGTTCGAACGTTCGTCCAAAAATCAGGCTTAACAGCACGGCGAGTTATGTATGATGTATCTGATGATACTTACAAGAAATGCACGCAAAAAATGGTAGTTGTGCGACAGTGAGAGCTGTGTGGTTTGCAGTCGTTGCCGGTACCGGGGCTGGGACTGCTGGGATTGCCTCGATTAATGTCAACTGTGCCACTGCTACTAGACGTCGTCATTCGGTAGCAAGTCATCCCCATTCCGTCAATAATTCCCAATCCGCTCATGTCACAACAAGTACAACTACTACAACGACAACCATCACCATCACAACGACCGCCACCGCAACCACTACAACCACAACCGCAATAATATCCCATCAGAGAACCCTGTCGCTGCCCTTAGCTGCTGTTATTATCAATCAAACGCAATCATCCAAAAGATCTGTTTTACGCTGTATGTATTTTCGTTTCGTCATATGTTAAAGCAGTCAGAGATATCTTTCTTTCTCTCTCTCTCTCTTTCTCTCTCTTTCTCTCTCTCTTTCTCTCTCTCTCTTTCTCTCTCTCTCTTTCTCTCTTTCTCTATTTCTTTATTTATTTCTTTTCTTATATTTCAACTGTTCTGCCACTATACTTCACCATTTGTTTTCAATCCAATTTGACGCTCGTGATGAACACACTGAGCCACGATTATGATGTATTACCTGTGACTCGAATTTCGATGAAAGGCCATAGATGTAAGCTTCCGCTTGCATGTGTCAGGAGATGCACGATTTCTCCGCAAAGAAGACGATTTTTCGTTTTGATCTCCTTTCGATTCGATAAACCTATCTCTCTTTGCTGCTCGTCAACTATCGAGCCATGACTCTAATATTCTATCGAATATTTCTACGAATTATTTGGTACATATCTTCGATTTAATTTCATTGCGCATTGTTATATCACGTATCCTCTCACTATCATCATCCATATTGCTTGACTCATATATAAATATATATATTTTAAGATGACTAACCAATAAACAATATATGAACATATAAAACTATATATATATATAAAAATTGGATATATGCGAATAAACTAACCGCTGCTGTGCTGGGACAATGATATTGGCTTTTTATACTGTTCGTTATTAAAATAACACATTTTCAAGGGATGATTCTAATGAATATATTTTCAGGTACCACTGGACGTGACAGATGCGACAGTTTGCCATCAAGAGCTCGGACAACGAGTGAATGTCATCCAACAACAGTTGTCCTGAGTCATCCTAGAAGTTCTCATTTTATATCTCACGTACCCAGACCTCACTCTATGTATGGACGAGGTCTGTCTTATTCTCCACCAGTTTCCTCAATGCCGATTAGTCCAGCCTCAGGAGCATGCTCAACTGATTCAGCTGGGTCTTCTCTTTCTATGGAGGATGGTATTGAAAATATTTTAGAAGAAGGTACTGGCTCGAGATATGGTCATTCGTTGACTCCCGACGAGCCAGTCATTTTAGAAGAGAATGGGGACGATTATGCTGCATGGTCTACGACGCATTCGCATCATAAATACTCGCCAAACTTTAAATCCCATTCTCCGTCACAGGTGAATTAGTACAATTTTTGTTCAATTTATATTAACACGTTCGTTGTCCCATATTTTGTGTACAATATATTTATACGTATATTCTTTTTTGACAGCAGAGTTCCTATGTAGAAATGTATAGTCCTTGTGGTTCGAGTCCTGGACGTGGTGGAAATTACATGCCAATGAGTCCAGCGACGACAGCTTATTCCCATTCTCATGCATCGTCTCTTGTAGAGGAGTCGAATGTTTTACCTGATGGCTATGTTCCAATGGCGCCTGTTGGCGATGATGGCTATGTAGATATGGATCCATCAAGCAGTCATAATGGTCATTTTCCAGATGACATGTCACAACACGGTGGTAGTAGTTGCTCAGTAACTTCTGGCACACCTAGTACAGATTTACGTTTTTCCGAGTATCACCTAGATAAAGTAACCAGCTTCTTTGCACCAGGAGAAGATTTGCAAGCTAGACCAACTAGAGCGTATTCGGTTGGATCTAGACCAGAACCAACTAATAAGCATCGTAAAAATAGGTACGAATTCAATACTTTTATTATTAATGTATTCATAATACATATATAGAACATATATGATATCAATTTAATATCATATTTTTGTGTGTATATTTGTTTGAAATTATAGATTAGATATCACGCAGCAGGAAGCAAGTAGAGTGAGAGCATTCTCTGTAGGCAGTCGTTCAAAGAGACCTGAACTTGGCAGATTAGCTAATGTAGTTACAACTCCTTTGCCATCTAGTTCGGATAATTCCAATTCAAATAAATCAAATTCAGCGCCGTTATTATCCAGTTCTTGGGGTCATAATTCTGGTTGTTCTGGTACATCCGAACGAATGGAAGATCTTATGGAATTAGATTTTACAAGACAAAGCGTTCCAGCTACTCTTTCATCACCCCCTTCTTCCTATACACAGTCACAATCACAGTCATATTCTACTGCCACCACCGACACTAGTTCCTATGTCGATATGTCTCCTGGACAACCGCCTACATCGACCACTGCCTCGTACGTCGACATGAGCGGCTTAAATAAGGTATTTCATGTTTTTTAATGTGAACCTTATTTACAAATTTCTTATCAAATAAATTCTTTTAAATATATCTTCTTTTTTTTGTCTTTCTTTTTCTCTTGCAGATCAATCGTAATAATAACAATAATTCTATCACTGCCAATCAGAACCATAGTCACGTTCATGTAACATCTTCGGCTTCCACACACAAACCCGTCATAACAACCTTGAAACCAGTGGAAGAAACAGAGGGTTCATATATGAAAATGGACGGTAATATGGAAGATTGGTCGCTATCAGGTGCAAGTCCTAAACAAATTCCATCACCTATGCAGGAAGACTGTATTCAAACGAATGGCCCACCAGGTCGGTTAATATTTACTATTATATTTAACATATTTATTATCAACGCAACAAAAAAGAGAGTGACTTTATTTTCTATTAGGTCTTAACATATTGTTATTTATAAAGGTGGTGCGAGAACGGCCCCGGTTGATTTACCTCAACCTAGACGACCTCCTGAAGGATATGTAGAAATGTCCTTTAAAGCTAGGCCAAATTTAGAACAAGATTATATTAATATAAATATGAGTATGGTTGGACGGAACAACCGAAGAGTACGGGTAAACAACAGTCGCAAGGAAAACTCACGATCACAACCAATCGCTATTCAAGCTGGAAGTAAACCATTGAAAGCACCCAATTTCTTACCTCTTAATGGTAGTCCAACATCGGAAAGTCTAGCAAGTACACCAGCTTCTCCTCCACGTGCTACACCTACTGGCTCGGCAGCTACTATTTTTCCCTTCTCTTTAAATAGTCCTCAATCTCCTATAAAACCATTTACGCATCAACCAAAATCTGATGATACTTCTTCGAGGATTGATACGGATTTAAAGAATAATGATTATGACATTACGTCTGATAATACGACCAAAAAAATGAACACCATTAATCCAGTCTCGATGACAGATACTACAAATAATTCAATATCAAAAATTATTAACGACGAACCATTAAGTCGTAATACGGATCAAACACGAGTTATATCAAACTCGATATCTTCTCAAGAATGTACGTTGAATTCGTTAACAAAAAAATTTGCCGATCTTACAGTATCGAAGCCACGATTAGTTACTGCATCACCTAATACCAGTCCGACGTTATCGGGTTTTAAAACTGCTATGTTACAACAAAAATCGTCATCGCCGAAATTCATTGATGAAACACCGATACAAACACCTACGTCTACTCCAACTCCTACGCCTAGTCCTTTAGATAGCGATGGTTATGAGAAATTACAACCTGGTGCAACAGTTTTACATTATGCTAGTTTGGATTTACCTGAACTCGCTACCGTGGTACCCGTATCGCCCGCATCTGTTCAGGAAGGCTTCAGTTATGCCGAAATTGACTTTACAAAACTGAAACAAAATTAACTTTTATGGTTCAAAGGTGTGCCGTTGTATTTTACAATATTTACATCAGAGCTCTGTGTGTTTGCAAATTTGAATAGTAAGCAGACAGTATGTTTGATGGGTTTTACATCCTAAATTAGTTCGATGAAAATTATTGAATTCGTGCAAGGTTCCGGGTACCAGTTGTGTATAATTTATTTCTTTTATCCCAGCATCTGAAGTGTAATCATTTATTGGGTTTTTGTAAAGCGTTTTTTCAATTTCTCTCTTTTTTCTTTTATTTTTCTTTCTTTTTATTTATTAGTTTTTTTTTTTTTTTTTTTTGTAAAAAAGAAACAAAGAATTATTCGCACTTATAATTCTGGTATAGCATTTGGACGTCGTTATTGTATGAGAAGAAGATATTTATTTATATTATTTTTATGGAAACAAATATATATTGATATACATATATAACGTAATTTGCAATTATTGCGAGAAAAAGATAAATCTTGGATCTGATGTGCACACAACTGTGCGAAATAAAAGAAAAACTTAGGCAGTTATAGTTTAAATAATGTATATAGAATTTGTTCACAGCATTATGACATTCCAAGATAGATAATTTCTCAGATGAAAATCTTTTAATTCAAGTTAACTGTCCACGGGCAATTTAATGTAAAGTATCTTTTATACATTTGGCTTTTTAAAGTTATATTACATAGAACACTAATTTTACAAATTTTTAGATCTTTTGTGAATATATTTTATATTAAAAGAGTGTTGCATGTCATCAGTGTAAATTTTTGGTAATTATTTAAAAAAGCAAAAGAACAAAAAAATAAAAATTATTTTTAACTAATCTGTAATTATATGTAATTAGTTAATCATATTTTCTGGTAAGAATGATAATTTTACAGACATTATAAACTGCCTGAACATACAATGCGACTATTTAATGGCATTACCAGAAATATAAGAGCATAAATTGCTTTTTTTAAATATTTTTCATATTATGAAAAATCTGTTAATAGGGCATCGAGAAAAATCACAGTAATACGATTACAGACAAATAGACGCACCATAAAGCGAGGTATAAATATGTTATCAGCTTTTTCATATAAATTATGAAGTGTCAGAATACCTTGAGGTAAATTTGAATATATATATATATATATAATGTATACATATGTGTGTATGTATATATATTTCCACATATGCATACATATTTACTGGGTAATCTGTGAAAAAGGGTACAATCGGAAAAAGTGGTGATTGCTTGTTTAAAAATAGCTAGAAGCGGAAAAGAATGAATGTTTTTTAGCTTAATGAAGATTTGAGATCTTAATTATACATGTAAAAAGAAAGAAAGAAGAAAAAAAGAAGAAAGATAGAAATTTAGTTATTAATTAGGTATTCTTGTCTATTGACTACACTGAGTATAAATTATATCGGCGTTGTTAATATTGATTTGATGAGTATGCACTAGTTTCCATAGAGTATAATATATGCTATGATATTACGCTTGTTAAGCTACGAGTAGCGTTAAAGATTTTCGTAAACTCTCTTTGCTATTTTTAATGTCGCGTTTGACGTGAATCGTTTTTAAATCGGTGATCATTTTTTTTTTGTCGGTTATACCTTAACTTGCAGTATACCGCGTATATACATATGCATCGTCCAAATAATGCTATAAATATATAAATATATATATGTATATATATATTTATATAGAATAATATATGTATATGTATATATATATATATATATTTATATATACATATATAAAAATATAAATAATATAATATTAAGTATAACAATATATTAATAAATAATAAACGCGCAATGTATATGTACATATATATCGCGATCGTATGATTACTACAAATCCTTTAGAAAACGTTCCTCATACATACTTATCTTCCTCAAAGTTTTACACTTTTATTTTTTTGCAAAAGTATATAATTTTAATATTTAATATCATTTTGTAATATTTTTATTTTGCTTTTATAGATGAAGGATATCTGAAAACATTTTTGATGTAAATATTTTATTATTTCCTCAGGTAATCATCTCCGAGTTTTAATATCTAATTTTTCATTTGTAATTTAGTTATCTAATATATTATTGTTTGATTTGGACGTGATTTGTGATTTAATAATAATCAAGAATAGACAATTTAATATTACAATGATTATATGCAAAATTTGCACAATAAAAAAAGATGCATAGAATTTTTAGCAATGGCATCTTTAATAAACAAAATTTTAATATAAATGCTTATATAAAGAAATCTATGTACTTAAAATATGTATTTTTTATTTATTTGAAAAAGTTATTTGTACATGGATACTGTTGCTGTGTTTGAATTTTCCCGCGCGCTCGTCCAGTACAGAGGACGCTGCTGTATCAATTTGCTTCTGCGCGTCGCTTAGTTAGAAAAGTGCAGACGCCGTGTACACATCATTTCGTGTTCGGTAGTGTATGAAATATGTATATTAGTGGCGCCCCGTATTTATACGCGAAGTTTCAAATCCCACGTGTTCTTTAATTACTTATGCACATACATACATTACCAATTAATTGGTATTAATAGGATATAAGTGCATTAAAAATAATTTGTGAGAAATAAACAGAACGCACAAAGATAAAATAAATGAAACAGATAAAATTATATTATTTGAATTGTTTTTAGTATTGATAAATAATCCATAATGGATCTTCAAAATAATTTAGATACATTTACATGTGCTTTTCGTGAAGCTGTTAGATCTTGTAAATCAGACACCGCTACGTTGGATAGTACATTTAGAAAATTGCTAACCTCTGCTGGAAAGTATAAGAAAGAAATACTTATATCTTTTTTTGATAACTTTAATGATACACCATTTAATTTTGAAAATAAAATTGATAATGTTACATTGTTGGAATTCTTTCAACAAATTGTTGATGATATTTTATTAGTGAAAATATTGAGTCCTGTTGATTATAAGGTGCTTACAAAGATAACATATTTTTATCCTACCATCGTTGAAAAGAAAATTGATAATATTCTATATAAATTGTATTTACAAGAAACAACGATAGAACGTAATGATCTGTTCATTGGTATTTTGGATGCCAGCATTTTATTAAGACAAGAAGATAAATTAATTTCACAAGTTGTAACAACTTTGAAAGCAGTCATTGCTAGTGAAAATGAATTAGAAGAATCAGATTTGTCGGTAAAATCATTTCTTCCATTTGAATTTACAAATAAATTTACCAAATCGATCTCTTCGTTTACAAACTCGCATGTTTTGACAATATTAAAAACTTTGATAGATAATTTAAACAGATGTTGCCTGGCATCATTGAAATGTAATACAACTGGTTAGTAAGAAAATTAAAATATTTATAAATATTTCATGTCAATATAAATTTATAATATATTAATTCGTCTAATATCTTATAGGTAATTGTACGATATTGTTAAAAGCTGTGACAGAATTATTAATTGGATGTTTAAACGGTGTGTGTATCATTGGGAATACATCGACTTTGGCGTATCAACAAGAATTCATAAATGTTTTAAATGAATTAGGAAAAGATCTATCACGTTTAATAAAAAAAGCTTTGCATGTAAATCATAATGCTAATATTATTGCTGTTTTATTATCTGTTATATTGTCATGGAGCGAAATTCAAAATATGACAAGATATTATTTACCAAATATTCACAAGGATGAATTAATATTTCCTATTTCGGATGATCACTGGCAACAACTGATTCAACGAATAACTAATTTCGGTGAAGAGGAATGCATAAATAACATGGTACTTATAATCATTATTTCTTATTCCTTAATCATTTATTGACATAATACAAATATTATTATATTATTTCAGAACAAGCTTATAATACATCGTATCAAATATTACGGCACAGTTGATTCTACCATCAAATTAGATACCTTAATAAATGGTTTAAAATATTTTTGGAGTTTCATATTGAAATATAATTCAGAAATAATTTCATTATTAAATGATAAAGAACTTTCTGAATTGGTTTCATTACTTGTGGAGGATATGACGTTAAATGAATGTAAATTTAATGAATGGTTAGAAATAATAAGAAATGATCATTTGCAAGAAAACAAACGATTTGTAATATATCTTTTATGCCATATTCTTGTACAAATGGGAATGATACCAAAAAAAGGTGTAACCAAATCTATTTCGCAGCATGTAGACACAGTAAGTAAATCTCTTGAATATTTTTTTATAATGCATTCCAATATTATTCATTATTAAACTATTTTTCAGAAAGTAGTACTGTCTACAGAAGTTTTAGGAAAAAAGAAAATAAAGAAGATTTTAGAAACCGTCAAAGTAGAGATACTTCAATCTCAATGGGAACAAATGAAAAGTACAGAAATTGCTAAAATTAAATTGTATCTAAATATTCTTGTTAATATGCCAATAGCATATTTTAAAGCTAATGTTAGAGCTTTATTATTTATGATTATATTTACTGTCAACAAAGAATGCACGAAAAGCGAAGATGTAACAACTTTATGCAACAAAATATTTCTCAGTAAGTTTGAATTCATTGAATTATTCAAATACTTATATAAACTATTTTATTAATCATTTGTTTGTATTTATTTACAGAACTTTTTCAAACTACTGGTCTTGACATTTTACAATATATAGATCCTGTATCAATAATACATCAATTATCTCAATCTAAAGCTTTTGAAAAAGCGTTAGAACAATCACTACGAAATATTAAATCTTATGAGATTTTAAAAACATTAATAAATTCATCATCTATTAATAAGGAAACTATGTATATACTTTTACAATGCATAGAAAATATAAGACAGAAATTAGACGCCGATCAGAAATCTATTTTTAAAAAAGCAGAACATAAACTATGTAAGAAATTGTTGAACACATTACCAACACTTATTGAACTTCCTTATGATGTAAAGTGTTTAACATTGATATTAAAAATGAATGCCTTAAATAAGGAAACCGAGAGTAATTTAAAAGAACGTATAGAATTAACAGTAAATAAAATATTCACGGTAGGTGTATAGAATAATTTGTGATTTGTTATAGTAATGTAATTCAATGTATTTTACAAAGATTAATTATTAACAACAATTTGAAATAATATAATAATATATCTCTTTATTTATTTAGTCAACACAAGAAGCACATTCTAATGAGTTATTAGAAACAGGATTACAATTGGCAGCTATAATATTTCGAAATTATCAAGAATTTCAAATTTCTTCAGAAATTAGAACACAAATATGGTCTTTAATGTTAAATTATCCTTGTGAGGATTTACTTCCACCTCTGATAGAATCTACCGAAGTTGGACAATTGAAAAAAATTCTATATTTGATGCAAGCTATAATGGTAATTGAAAATATATTTATTTATAATTGATATATGTTAAAACTTCTATCCATTGAATAATTTATAATTTTATTTATATTACAGATAGAAGAATTACCTAAATCAAATAGTAACAAGTTAGAAAATATTTTTAGTGTTTTGAATGCTTTATTGAAATCAGATATGTCAACACAACGTAATAATCTTCGTACAGCAACTATTGAAAATTTATTTAAAAACATTCAAGTTGTAAACGTATCAGAACAACATTGGCCAAAATTATTAGAATCACTTCAGAATATACTCATTTCTAAACATTTATATGTATCTGATAATATTATTGATCTTAGTATGAATATTGCATTACAAGCCTTAGAAAAAAGAAATCTTTCAATATGCAACAATGTTTTAATATTATCTGGAATTTTAGTTAAAGTTAAAATAGACATAATAGTAGATAGATTACCAGTATTGCTAATTTTATTTAGACGTTTGATTACTATTATCATTCAATTGTCGAAAACTGTTGATAAAGCTCAAGATCATTTTTGTCGATGTCTCTTACTTGATATTGAAAAGTAAGTATATATATATATATAATATATTATCAAGTATACAGGGTGATTTTTCGAACGGAGGCGGGTAATAACTATTATTAATTACATAAATAAATACAAAATTTATACTTTAAAGAAATATTATTATTTTACAGATTTACAACATGTTTGGTAAAACATAAAAAAGATCTAATGCGTATAAGTCCATATGTCATAAGTGATTTGATTCGACTATTGTCAGAAGGAGGTTTAAAACCTTTTATAAAGGTAATTATATATACCTTAGTAAAATATATATCTGTTTCAAATTTGATAACATTTGTGTATTATTATTTTACAGATATCTTTGGAAAATACAATAGCTACGTTATTCAGTATTTGCGATCAACATGGCATTGCTTTATTATCTCGTACGCTTCCAACGAATCTACAAGAACTTTTCAAAACTCAATTTGATAATTATAATAAATTTCATAAATTTCTTGGAAAGATATGAAATAATAAATGAAATAAATGTAAATAATCTATTTTTAGATATAATCATATTACTTCCAGTAAAAAATTATTTCCAAATAAAATTACTATAAATTGATTACTATGATTATATTAACAAAATAACTTTTGTAAATATATATTATATATATATAATATTTTAATTTTTATTTGTATTTTATTTGTATTTGATATATAGACCAATAAAAAATATATTTTATATATTAATATAATTGTAAGATATAATTTAAGAAGTATACACATCTGTGTATACATCCTATTCGATATATCTATATATATAGATTATGCAAACCTATCTAAAATGCAACCTGCAATCTCTAATAAAATAAACGTGTAACAAATTTGAATTCAAATAATATTTATATCGCAAATAGTTTTTGTACGTTAATAAGATAATTTTATTAAGAAAATATATGAAATAAAATGATGTGACAATATTTCAAAGTTATATTAAAACATAAATAAAATTTTTTAGGTTAACTGTGATGAAGTTGAGAAGATCATTGAGATTTGATTCAATTTTTCTCTCTATCGTACTTGGTGTAATTGGTGGTCTTTACATTTGGGCACCTATATTGAAAGAATTAAAAATTAAAAATGACAAACGAGAACAGGTAAATCATCATAAATATATTGTATTATAAAGTCATTTATTTTAACCTAACTTTATACATACACGCGCGCGCACACACATACACACATATATAATATGATTATAGAATTTTGTAACTTGGTAAAATTGTCTAATTATTGAAAAATATTATTCTCTCAATATCTGTTTATATATTTTATTATATTAAATTTGTCTTCTTTATTTTGATCAGTCCATTACAGAAACTGTTGACAATGAATCATGGGAAGATTAAAATTGCAATCGGATTTATAGCAGTATATTTTTCTATTGTAGGAATCAAGTAAGTCTTAAATAATAAATAATTATATAAATAAATATTAAAATAAAAAATGATCTATCGCTGGATTGTTTATATTCCATTAATATTAATTAATGAATTCATTTCTTTTCACAACAGAATAAAATTACTACCATATTTAAAGAACAAAAAACTTAAAGAAGCTGAAGATTTTGCTAATATAATATATAGAAGTGAGTCTAAATAATACATTTTTGTATTAGTATACGTATATATTATATTGGAACTTTGTCATTAAATGACTTCACAAATTTGCAATACAATTGTTACATCTATATAGAAAATATTTAATATACATTTTATTCCTCAAATTTTCCTCCATAAAAAGGAATATATCTATTTACTGGTTTCCAATCCGTAAAATAAAGTAAACCAAACCCTGCCGCTGCTCCATATCCCATCAAAGATGGCATCCTGAAAAATGTACATATTACAAAATTAATCTTAAAATCAAATTAATCAATTCGTAATAACCAAATTATGAATTAAAGATTTTCAAATTAATAGATTATATTTGAAATATTTATAAAAATTCATTCAACGTTTTTTTTAGTAACATATAATATGATGTTACATAACTTATATTATTAACAAACACATTTGATATGATTTTCTTTTTTGAGAATTAATATCTCATGAAAATTATTGATTCCACTGTTAAGTTAAATAAGCTTACCAACTTCCTAACAATTCAACGTGTTTTTTGCCAATACGCATTTTTGACAAGTGATATTAAAATTAAGGTTTGCTATTAATTTGCCAATAGTGGTGTCACCTTTTCTTTCTAGTAGACGATTTCTGTAAAATACAAAATAGATAATTATAAATATAACAAACAATATTTTATATAAGAATAATACATAATACTGATAATAATTTGTTAAACATTTAAGAAAATATATAAACGTACGTCTTCGACTAGGTAAGACTGAATTCTTCAGCCAAACTAATGTAGAAGATAGTGGACGGTAGGGTAGATACTCCATCTGACGGCACCTCGATTCTTATACATATATATATAGACGTATAATAATATAATAATAATTACATATACAAATTATTATTGCCCATTTAACTTTACAATTGTTTCAGATAAAATATTTTGAAAATCTTTTATTTCTAATTGGCTTAAATTCCAATAATGTATTCTGATTGTAAATATCGATAATCGAACGATAAGATTTGAACACATTTAGTTTAACCTAACTGTATCTGTGACAGTTAACATTGTACAGTCAGATAGATATGTCATTTCATTTTTCTCTATTTTGTTGAGTTTCAATAATGTATATTAAAATGTTTCTTCTTTTTTGTGTGACATACTTAGTATTTTTTGTACCATGTTTAGCTAGTAAAGAACTAGAAGAACATGGGGTGAAATACGCTGATCAGTGTGAAGGTATAATAACCTATTCTTTTATTATTTCATAAATTATCATCGTTTGCTTCATTTATGAGCACATATCAATTCATGGCATTCTCCGATTGAATACACATAATAGTTTTTTCATTTCATTTCATTTTATTATATTATATTTCTTTACAGCATGCAAAGTCGTAGCTACTGAATTAGAAGCAAGATTAGATGAAACTGGGAAAACGCATGATGTACTTGAAATTGGTTATTCCGTTGATGATATCGCACCAAAAAAGAGAAAAGAATATAAAAAATCGTAAGTATTATAAATTATAATAAATACGCGCGAATAATTTATATATTACTTATTCTTCATTTTAGAGAATTACGTTTGGTAGAATCAATGGAAAATATTTGTGAACGTATATTACAATACAATATTCATAAAGAGCGAACGGATAGTACAAGATTTGCTAAGGGAATGAGTCAAACATTTAAAACCCTTCATGGATTAGTGTAAGTAAAAATGTTTCATTTAAAATACAAATGTATATACAAGGTGTTTTCTATGATTGCTTGTAACAGCGAGCATTCTTAATATGTTTATCAGATAAATTATAGGACACCTTGTATGATGTGTTTGTCATGTTTTTCATAATGAAATTATAAGAATAATAACATAAATGTTTTCTTTTATATATAGAGACAAAGGTGTCAAAGTAGAATTAGGAATCCCGTATGAATTATGGGACAATCCTTCGGTAGAAATTACTACATTAAAATCGCAGTGCGAAAAGTTATTGGAGAATCATGAACAAGATATCGAAAATTGGTATTATAATTATCAAGGAAAAGTTCCTTTAATGAAATATTTGTGTACGGATAGAGCGCTTAAAGGACAGGATGATTCGTGTCTTAAAGAAAAAGGTGATACTGGGAAAAATATTACGAAAAAGGCAAAAAAAAAGTACAAGAAAATAATAATATAAAAGAAGAATTATAATATGTACATTAGATTTTTGTATACTTATTATATTATTTTGTAAGAAAAATACTTTTATTTATTACAATAATCTTTAAAATGAAAAATAGATATAATATAATAATAAATAATTCAAAGAAGTGCCATATATTATAATTGTTTAATAGATAAAACAGTTAATATAGTTTTATATTCATTTTAATTATAAATACTAGATTTTGTTATTACACTTTGCTTTTTATACTTTACATTAGTAATGTTATAAGGAAGATGTTAAAGAAAGTTTTATTTTCTGAATGGTGGTGGTATCCATTTCTTCTTACCACGTAATTCTCTCAAACGATCATATTCTTCTTTGAAATCTTCATGCTCATCTCTGAATAAACCATAATCACGTAGATGTAACATCAACTTCTGTATATCCTTGTGTCGAGGATAATAATCTACGATTTCTGGTCTTTTCTGAACAGGCTTTTCACTAAAAAGCTTAACTACTTTAAGTGATTTTTGATTTGTTGGTCTAACAACTTCACCAAAGATACGATTACTCAAACGATTCATACGCTTGGCATAATTCGTTCCAACAGTCGCCAATTGTAGATATTTATTCATTTCAATGAGATCAAATTATATTTGATAATAATTTTAAAGTTAATTCTCTCTGAACATTGGTATTTATATCAAACAAATTGTTAACGGTACTACAAATGAGATAGAATCTGCTTGATATAACCTCAAATATATTTAGTTACTTTGTTATATCGTTTAAGCAAGTGTACCATCCTTTGAATACCGAATATCACTAAATATTTCTAAGAACATTTCTTTCCTAAAATCATATTTATTATTATTTTGTAATATTGATATTCAATAGTTTACATATTTCTTATTTATGAGGTAAGATTTATTTCATATTTATTAAAAGGCTGATACTTAGTAATAAGATATACGATGGCATCTCTTTTACTTATTATAATTGTTTGTATTAGGGGGACCGGAAAGAGAGTAAAAATTAGAAAATTTGAATGATATTCAAAATGTAATCTGCACACACAAACATTTTGTTAAAAAACCAATTGATTTTGTGTGATTGAAGAATATTCAATTTAATTAAAGGTACCTTTATTATTCACTTTGTTATACAGACAAAAAATATATACTTTTATTTGTTGTATTTATTACACATTTTCTATGCTTTTACAAAAATATTCAAATAGTACAAAATAAAATACTTATGTATCTTTTCATAGATTATAAATTTTGATTTCAATAAGGATATTGTCAATATATAATGCAGTTCTTGAGAGGATTCTTTTATATCATAAAGAAGTATCTTATACTTAGAATATAAACCGGAAATCAGGATTAATGGGATTTGGATAAACGAGAGTTCCTTTATACTGTTTGATTATATCCAAAATAACATATTTATTAATTTGACTTTGTTTTTTTTTTTTTTTTAATATATATCTATATATATTTATATATATACTTTACTTTAGCAAAGCATAAAAATTCATTTGATATTATGACTTTTTTAGATTAGTTTTATATTCCAAAAGCATGTTATTTTCCGGTGGTAATGAAAGACATGCTCTTAATAAATTTTCTATAGCAGCACGTTGTCTGAATAATGCATTTATCACAGGTGTACCTTTTGGTACCAATGGTGCTTTCAACAAATATGATAGGATAGAAAGAATACTATCAAAACGTCGTGATTCTTCTACTCCTTCATCCTCATGTCGGAATGTAATACGAGAACATAATTCAGCAAGTAATACCAAATCTAAAATAATTGGACTTGCCAATAAAGAATCCTCGCAAGTATTATGTACTACTATAGTATTATGACCACCAAGCATTATTTCTGACATGTATTCATCCATTGCCCTTTTGCTATCACCTATTTGTAACAAGATATATATATTTATTACAATTTAATATTAATCTAAATGATTGATAATATTATTATAATATGTTTTTAAACTTACCAACATATGGAACATATTTAATAACGACACAGTGATCTGGTTTTTCACCAGGTTCGTATAAGATTTGATTAGATTGAACCATATCATCTACTACGTTGCTTTTAGAAATCTGAAATGTATAAAACAAACGTTGTTTGTGTGTGTGTGTGATCTTTTAAAAATTAATTTTTAACAAGGATTTACCTCTTTCGAACGAAATTGTTGAGGTGCTGATAAATTGTAACCATCGTTGTTTCCAAGATGATTGTAACTGACGATCGATACTGGTTTTATACCTGCTGACACTAAGAAATCAACGAGAACGGATTTCAATTTTGTTTGGCCCGATTTAAAATCATCACCGCCGATAAACGTTCCTTGTCTTTCGGCCAATTCAATTGCACCCGGTACAAATGTATTTTGTGGTGAACCATTTATATAAGTGCACTAAGAATAGTTTAAAAGATTAATATTTAGAAAAAAAGAAAGACTGTAAAATAATGTTATACAATGTTACCCCTTCTAATGCCGCGGCTACGGCGAACATTGTACTCGGACTAATTTCAGGATGATTTTCATTAATGGCTTTTAATAAATTGTCAGCAGTATCATTTACTCCTGGATTAATATTTGAAAATCTCTCTGTATTAGCAGTCCACAAAACGATAACTTGATCCAAATTTTTCGACGCTTTAAATTCCGCAATATCTTTTCTAATCAATGTCAATTGTCCGAGTTTTGTTTCTTGTATAACATTATCAGCTCTATCTTTCTAAAAAGAACAAAATATTTATAACACATTTCGTGTTATAATCGATAAAAAAAAAAAAAAGAAAAAGAAAACAATAAATAAATAAATATATTTTACTAACTTGATTAGATGCGATAAAATCAGGATAATATATACTTTTTCTCGGTTTTATATGAATCATATAAGGTTTCAGTTGTTTTTGTAAATTAATGTCTATAACTTTAGCACGTTCCATGGCATCGGCAAGATTCATACTTGAAATATCCCAACCATCAATTTCAATATCGTTTGGATTAACCATTGGTAACATTGATGACATTGGTACAAATACATCTTGATTATCTTTGCTTCCTAATTTAACGGTTGATGCTTGAAGCAATGAACCATACCTATATATATATACATACACATTATTTAACTATACACACACATATTATTTAACTATAAATGAAAATAATTAATAATTACGATCATACCAATTAGCTTTTTTAATTCCAGTTTTAGTTTCCCACGTGAGTTTATGTTTGTTTGCTAATAAAGCTGCCGTTATAGTTGTACCATTGTTTCCACCCAAACCCACTAACATAACACCAAGTTTCGGAACTTTTATTTGGGTTCTTATCAAAAGTTTCGTTGTTACCGGTTTTACCTGTAATCATATATCGTATTATTATATACCCGTGTGAAGTTATAGGACACCCTGTATATGATTTGCTAATTTATATATATATGTATATATGCGTGAATCATTTCGTACACGCTAATGCTTATACGTTATGCACGTGATCAAAACAATCTTATTTTATTATAAAAAATGAAATAAATGTAAAGAATATTTCTTGAAAAATAATTGATACAAAATGACTCTATATTTTGAAATATTTTAAAATTCATATTTTAGTTTACGCGTAAAATATAAAATGTACGCACAATATATCTATAAACATTGGTATCACAAACAAATAAATGTTCGTACATTTACTAAAAGTAACACATTTGAAAATATGTGAGATAAAACAACTATATATGATAATAATAAACCGCGAACTGCGAACTCATTTAATATCGATAGTGTACCTTAGTCCTAATAAAAGATCTTCAAGGACCTTTTTTTTTGAAATGTATGCGAAAGCATCTGAAACTAGTTAGGGAAGGCTAGTTAGGCCAGTAGAGAATACAGTCTTAACATAAGTTATGATATGCCAACGTCGTTCGCATATTATAAATTATAAATTTGTTTGAAAAAGAAAAGAAAAACACTTACCGTGTACTTGTCGTGATCGTCTTTTGACACATTAGTTGTTTGATATTCGTATTCCGATTCGATATAATCTTCGGTATATTTAACTTTCGGCGAATCGATATGAATATTCAAAGCCATCATTTATTTATACTTTTTTCTTTTTTTTTAATTTTTATACTTAAAAATGAAACTTGAAAACCCGCACAATTAAACCAACCGGAAGATATAAGTATATACGTCAAAATAAAAACTGATGGAATATTCAATGTTACGATCGATCGAACTAGCTGATTACTGAAGACCTTCTACTATTTCAGTCTCTCTATAAACCTATCTATATTTATGTATCTATTTAACCAGTTTTACAACATATATATATATAATATTCAATTAAAATATATTAATTTATATATATATAATATAATTTTCAATAGAAATTGTTGAAATTTATTTTCAAGAATTTGCGTTTGATTTTATTGATAATAATATTGATTGTTATTATTATAATTATAGATAGATAGGTTTACGAAGGAGACGATAAAGAGAGCACAAGAGTATGGGAAAGTAGAGTGATGTATTCTATCTTAAAAGCTGACTTCGATGTTGAAACGTTAATGTGGCCAGGACAGGCAGGCATGCGCTTTAAAAAGTGCTTAACCGGAACCTCCCCCCTCGAACCCCTATCATCATGCTCTCTTTACACCCCCGTACCCTCCATTTGCCCGACCATTTGCGTTTGACTGGAACCTATTATATTTGGTTACCGGTTGACTTTTATTAACCACTACTTTGGTACTTTGCACGTACCAAAAACGTGCCAACACAATAATCCTCTTTCTTCCATTTGTGTCAATATAATATATATATAGAAAAAAAAAGAAAAAAAAACAAAGAAAATATTCAAATCAATAATGTATATAACGAGTAGGTCTGTTTTATTATAAATTGCTAAACTATGAACAACATCCTTATTCAAATGACTTGCTATTTAACGTTACTTTATAAGTTGCTTTTTATGATAACGAAAAATAATTGATTGTAAGAAAAAATATACTTTTTTAACTAAAAGGAAATAAAAAAAAAACATAGAAAAGATACGAAATAAGAGACATTTATTCATGAATACTTTCAGTCTCGGTATCTATGCTGTTTATATATATTTATGAATAATGAATGAATAAGTATTATTTATGATATTGATAAAAAGAAATAAAGAAATAGTTTATGATCTAATAAAATAGTAAGTTAATAAAATATGAAAGCTATTATTCATTTCTTGTTGCGTATATAACACAAGCTTATAAATTGAAATGTTTTTCCTTCTTTAAAGGTCGGAAATGAAATTTTCCTACAATGTTAATTTTATTTTAATATACTATCAATTTATTATTCATAATATATAATTGTAAATCTCTCTCTCTCTTGTTATATATGTATATTGTTTTTTTTTTTTTTTTTTTTTTTTTGAAACGAAATAAACCGATAATTTATTTTATTGAGCATAGTATTGAGAGTAAGTTTCTAGAAGGGTATAATAAAAGGAAGGCATCTTTCAGCCCCCAGTCTTTATTGTTAGTCGGTCTGTGAACTGTTCAATTACATCACGTGTTGTTGGAATGCATAGATTGTTTCAATCAATTGGCACTCGGTGCCTCTAGAACTTTCATAATGGAAGAATTATATTACCGAGTTACTCGTAAGTCGACGCCTGATCAACGATTATGAACTTTAACTTGTTTACAAAAGATGGTTTTATCTACTTCATTGCAAAAAAACACTTTCATTAATTTATTTTTCCTATTTATATTATTATTAATTATAAAATACAGATCATACAATCAAAATACAGATAAATCGATACAAACCGTAACGTATAATTTGTTTCAATGAAAAATTCATTTTATTTTCTTAATTAAATGTTTCTTATATAAATATAAATGATTACTCTATTAAATTAAGTATATTTATGAATATTCAATGGAAAGAAAAATTCATCAATGGCCAGTTGTTTGCGAAAAAACGAGAGTTGAAATTTCACATAGACGTGTATTTCTTTAGCTGTAGTAGTCTACAATAGCGGCGATGTGTGTGCCTTACAAGTCCTTTAATATTCACATAGGATTAACTTTGTTTATCTTTTTTAAGATATTTTGTCCTTTTTTTTTCTAATTCTCAATTTTTCCTTATTATAAAGTAGCTTCACAAATTTTTTTTAAAATTTTTTAGTACAGTATTTTACATTTATTTTATAAGGAATAAAAATTAAAAAAAGTAATTAACAAGGATTAAAGTAATAATGAGAATTAATTTTTAGTGTGCCTTGACCGATACATTGCAGAAGAGTTTTGTTAGAGGAAAAAGCAAATGTTATAATATTGTTAGGATACATTTATTTTTATCATATAAACAATGATTTACGTTGCATTCATTTTTAATCATTTAAAAAAATATATTGTCAAATCTGTATTTAATTACCGACAGGTAAAATATGTGCCGCCATCTAGCAGTACTGCTTATTACTTCATTTTACCGACTGGTAAAATATGTGCCGCCATCTAGCAGTTATAGCTATTACTTTTTTTTACCGACCGCTAAAATATGTGTCGTCATCTAATTGGACAAGGACGTAATAACTTAAAGGGACGTTCCACCTTGCAATTTTTAAAAAATTGAATTTTTTTTTTACATTTTTCGAATGTATATATATTTAGAAATATTGTGTTAAAATTTCAAAAAGATCCGATGTCTCTAACTACATTTTTTTGCTGCCTGAACGTTACTATCTCGGACCGCTCTCCTGAGCGTTCGGCGCGCACGGTTTTTATATCGGCTACGGAGACTCCAAGACTTTTAAAATGCTGCTTTATTATCATCCATACGGTGAAGATTTCATTGTTAAAAAGTTGAAGTGTATTTTGCATGTGGCAAAACGTATTTTTAAGCGCGCTAATAAGGCAAGAAAAGCTCTCATACAAAAGAAGAAAATTTAAAAGAAAAACGCCGAACCGCCAAAAAAAAAATAAGAACTGTAGCAAAAACAGTAGTGAAGAGAAAAATGACTGTTGTGAAAAAAGTTCCTGAAGTAAAAACTAAAAATTTACAATCAAATTGATGAAAGCACTCTCAGAGATCTACGGCTTAGCAGTCAGAAGAATTTTGAATTCTTCATAGGATATGCGTAACGAGATTTGGGCAGGATACTACCACAAAATTTCGACTGATGCCAAGCCGAAGCATTCTAAGTGTTCCATCGACTGGTGAAAGTACCTCAAATCTAAGGCACATGGCACCTAAACACATGTTTAACAGCAAAAAAGTTGTTGAAATTGCGTGCAAAGTTTCTGCATGTATCTTTAACGAAGGATTTCGAACAGTGATGAAGATAATGGAAACGATGGGCATGAAACTTGGGCCAGGAGCGATCGACTTTGCTAAAAGACGCGACGACCGACGTATCGAATCTGCGAACCGTCGAAGCTTTGAGTGCTCAAAAGATGCCAGATCAAAGTGGAAGAAGGCAAGACTGGAAGAAATTGAAGAATATGAACAAGAAGAAGGTCTATTGTACGGTCCAGGCATCGCAGATTAAGTTTAGGTAAGAATTTTTAACGATTTTGAGTAAAAAAAAACTTTAAACGCGTTTATCTCGAAACTATGTTTTGAAATACTAGCTCCATCGTATCTCACGAACCAGTAAACCGATTCTTATAAAATTTAATCCACATATTCTACACATGAGTTGTAACAAAGTGACGCAAAATCTTTTCTTAATTTTAATTTTTACTATTAATTTTTAGTCAAAAACAACAAAAAAAAGGTCATTTATCACGTTTTTTGTAATTTGTCAACCATTTTTTTATTTATTGATAAAATTTCATATATTTGCGTCACTTTGTAGCTGAAGTCATACAGAATATAAAACCATTTGATTTTTTTATTTCAGGTAAGCCGTTCTCAAGTTCTGATGGAGCTACCAAAGCACTACAGTTTTGAGGTGTTTTTTTAAACTACTGTTTTTGCAATAAAAAATTAATTAAAATGAAAAAACAAAAATTTATTTATGTAGTTTAAGACTCCATTTAACAAACCCAACAACTTTTATATCTGTATCTTTTAAAATTTTCTTGGAAAAAATTCGCGAAAATAGCCTTTTTTTTGGGTGCTTCAGGTGGAACGTCCCCTTAATAAATTTTTACGTAATAACTGTAAAAAATACTCTCTGTACGAGATTAAAATGAATAAAATATCATTAAATTAAATAAAATACTTTATTAAAATTATTCCTACCCTGTAAAAGCAACTGCTGAACCGTGCCACCTCCTGGTACATCATATTTTCCTGCTACAAAAGAAATTTTTCGACAAAGTTTCGAAAATTTCTTCGAAGTAAGGTCTCTCGGAAATTCTTGGAAATGAGGTCGATGAGGTCGAAAATTCTCGGAAATTGACCTCATTTCCAAGAATTTCCGAAATTCCAAGAAACCTCAATTCCAAGAATCGCCGAAAACGTGCTACCTCCCTGCACATCATGGGATCCTGTTACAAATTCAGATTTTCGAGAAAATTTTCGAAATTTTGTCGAAAAATTTCTTTTGTAACAGGAGAACATGATATGCGAGGAAGTGGCACGAAATTTCGGCGATTCTTGGAATTGTAGTCAATTTCCGAGAATTTTTCGACTTCCTTGACCTCATTTCCAAGAATTTCCAAAATTCTAAGAAACCTTATTTCCAAGAATTTCCGAGAGACCGAAATTTTCAAAACTTTGTCGAAAAATTTCTTTTGTAACAGGAGAACATGATGTATTAGGAGGTGGCACGGTTCAGGAATTGCTTTTATAAGATAGAAATAATTTTAACAAAATATTTTAATTCATTTCATGATATTTTATTCATTTTAATCTCGTACAGAGAGTATTTTTTACACTTTTTTAATGTACATTACATTTTTAACATAGATAAATTGTAATTTATATAAAAATTTAACTACAGAATGTAGTATGCTGTTTTTAAGCTGCTGATGTGTGTTAAAAATCCATTGGATATATTATGATTGTCTTTTTAGTACCAGGAAATGTTTCTAGCAAGGAGATGGAGGAGTTGGAGGAGTTGGAGGAAATGGTACGATCGTCCGTCCTCTGATTTGTTGAAAATTTGGCACACTTGAGAAGAACATAGATGAGAAGATCAATGTGCCTTTAAACTTAATGCAATAGCAGCGATGTGTGGGTCTGAGAAGTCACCAATACCTGTAAAGTAAATTATTGTAGTTAAAATATTAATTATATATATAATTTATATTTATATTTATATTTATATTTAGAATAAAGTTTGTGTTTTTACCTTTTTTAATTCATCCCCATCCTAAAGAAGTTTTCACTTGAGAAAAAAAGGGTTGTAATAAATATATAATGTCTAGGAAGATGACGTTGATATATTTCCTTTCTTTCGCCCCTAGCCCTCCTTCTTCCTTGCCCAAAATATATTTTTACTAATAAATTATTACGTCCTTGTCCGATTAGATGCCGACACATATTTTAGCGGTCGGTAAAAAAAAGTAATAGCTATTACTGCTAGATGGTGGCATATATTTTACCGGTCGGTAAAATGAAGTAATGGCCAGTACCGCTAGATGGCGTCACATATTTTCCCAGTCGGTAATTAAATTCAGATTGCACAATATATTTTGTTTCAACGATTAAAATTTAATACGAAACGATATTGATAATAGTCGGTAATGTATGAGATCATGTTACTATGATTTAAATAAACTGTAATCTTTGTCCGAAGAACTTCTAACAACAAGTAATTTACCGAAAATGAATGTGCAATTATATTTTATATATATTTAAAAACAAACATCATTCAAAAATCTGTTATTATCGTTTTGTTTTAATTATTATCTTTTTTTTTCCTACAATATAATTATTAATAATGCATCTAACATCAAGAAGAATATATTATAATCTTGTAAAACAGTGTCAATGTTTTGTGACAACTTCAACTAAACAGGAAAAGAAGTTTAAATGGATAGAACCTATGGGAGCAGATACCGGTATTAAATTGTACAATCCAATAACAAAAACTAAAGTTCCTTTGATATTAAGAAAAGAAGGTTTTTTAACGTGGTATATGTGTGGTCCAACAGTTTATGATTCTGCTCATATTGGACATGCGATGTAATATAATTTTCTATATAATTATACATGTATAATATTAAAATTATGTTACTTTATGTATTAACATAATATTGTTTCTTTTTTAAGTACTTACATCAGATCTGACATTTTACGACGAATTTTATCAGAATATTTTAAGGTTCATACAATAATGTTAATGGGTATAACTGATATTGATGATAAAATAATAAAACGAGCAGCAGAAAAAGGAATAGATTTTCGTGAATTATCCAAATTTTATGAAAATGAATTTTTCAACGATATGGAATTATTAAATGTTACAATGCCTCATTTAAATTGTAAAGTTACCGAATATATACCACAAATAATACAATTTATTATTAATATCTTCGACAAAAATGGAGCTTACATTGGAAAAGATGGTATAGCTCTTTTTCTTTTTATATATTCTTTCATATTCACACATATTACTTTTATTACATAATATTACATATCATATAGGATCCGTATATTTTGATACCAAATCATATGACAAATATGGGAAATTAATAATTCCATTTACTGATTGTAATCACTCGGATAAAAGATCATCGTTAGATTTTGCTTTATGGAAAGCATCAAAAGATAATGAACCATATTGGGAATCCCCGTGGGGTCGTGGAAGACCAGGATGGCATATAGAATGTAGTGCTATGGCAAGGTAACATTTGTTTCTAGCAACATTTGTTTCTATGATATTATTATTAAATTATGTAACATTTGATTAATTATTACTAGTGCAGTATTTGGAAAAACAATAGATATCCACAGTGGTGGAATTGATTTGATGTTTCCACATCATGAAAATGAAGAAGCACAATCCTGTTGCTATCATGATATAGAACAATGGGTAAACTATTGGTTACATTGTGGACATTTATGTTTAAAAGATAATATTAAAATGTCCAAAAGTTTACAAAATACTATTAGCATAAAGAAATTTCTTGAAAAATATACGGCTAATGATTTAAGAATGTTGTGTTTACTTTCTCATTATAGGAATGGTATGCATTTGTTACATTATTTTAATCTCATTGTCGTCTTATGCTTGTTGTATTTATTTTCTTATTTTTTTTTTGTAGATATTATATATTCCGATGACGTGATCGATCATGCAGTAAGTGTGACAAATAAAATTGAAAATTTTATTAACGAATGTAATAATTATTTGACTGATCAAATAAATACCGGTGATGTAGATGAAGCTTCTTTGATTCATGTAAGTATAAATGAAAAAGAAAAGGATATTTGAAGTTAAAAATGAAAAAATATATAAATTGATTTTTTTATAGAACTTACAAGAAACCAAAAGTATAGTACATATGGCTTTAGCAAATGATTTCAATACTGCACAAGCAATACGAGCTGTTTTAAATCTAATCGATACAAGCAATAAAATGTTGTTTCAAAATAATGTAAGTGCATATGAAAGATATTTTACCTTCTAAGGATATATACAAGTTATATTGTATATTTAACATTTTCTTTTCATTATAGAGTACTCATAATAACAAAGGTAAAACTGCAATAGCTGCAGTTTCCGTATACATTTCAAATATACTTTCCATTTTTGGATTTACACGATCTAAATTTACAATAGAAAATCGTCAAACCGATGATATCGTTAAATATTTTGTTGACTTTAGAAATGTCGTTAGAAATAGAGTATTGGAGCAAAAACAAAAAGACGAAATTTTATTGAATGCGTGTGACACAGCAAGGAAAAATTTATCCACTTGTGGAATTACCGTCAAGGTATTATAAATGTATAGTCATTTATTTAAAAAGAAAAAAAGAAAATGTAATAAATTGTTTGTATTTATAGGATCGTAAGGGTTTGTCTACGTGGGATTATCACAAAGTTACTTAAAATAAACCCAATTTTATGAAAGTTTATTTCAAAAGAATGGTCAAATAAATATTTATTATGAAGCTATCTCATTTTCTGTCATTTTTATCTTTTTACTATTATTCTCATTATCGTCTAAACTTTTCCTTTTATTACTTTCTTTCTTTTCTGCTAATGTTTTCTTAAGACCTTTCAATTTTCTTGTTTGTATTTTATTAATATTCTGTGCACCGACGTGAATACGACCGAAAGTAGTTCCAAGAGCATTAGTAGAAATATTCTTCTTTTTCTTTACCTATACAAATAAATAGAAATTTCTATTATAATCAGAAAGAAAGAAGAAAAAAGTAGAGTCAAATTATTATATTACCTTAAGGGTTTTCGGTTTCTTACAAGCCTGTTTAAAATGATCAGCGGACGCCAATTTAGTACGTCTACATGATAAATCAATAGATGGACCAATTTCTTCCAATTCAATACGTGGAATTCTAGTATTTGATTTTTTTAAAAGTATCCTAAAACAATGAACGATAAATTAAAAACCGAAAATTGTAATCAAAATGAGGATGTTAATCAATAAATTTGAATGTTTGTTTAAACCTGTAACTTCTTAAGTATATCTTGTTGTCGTCAGCGGTAAAACTCAATACATGTTCTAATCCTTGTAATCTGATTTTTTGAACTATTTCACGTTGAAACATATCAACAAATAGATTTTTTATTCTAATGTATTGTTGATTATTTTCAAAAAGTTCACCGTTAAAAATTAATATAGGTTTCATTCCTACGGAAATTTTCGGAACTTTATATTCCTTTAAACTTTTATAATTTTCTATACCAAATTCCACCATGTCTAATAACGTTTGCTCGTACATTCTACCAAATACAAGATTATGCGGACGTTTTTTATTATGCGAACCAAATATAAAAAGTGGTGCGTTCAACTTTATCGAAAATTTCTCAATAGCTGTTGCATCTTCGAATGGAAGTATGTCATTTGTTTTCTGCATCATTTGTACGTCAGGTTTTTTGAGATCATACTAGATGACAAATATTTTTATATTAATTTTATAACATATTATTTATATATATACAAATATAACATTGTGTTAAAAACTTACCAAATCTTTCATGCAATTATAAACTATTTGAGAAGTATTTCTACCTCGAATACAAAAAGCTTGTTTAGCATCTTCAATTAATTTCGGTTCTTTTTTTACAATTGCTTTTTTTCCCTTATGGGTGGAAGGTTTACTAAAAAAATAAAATTTTATTTGAAAATATTATTTAAACAATATACGATTATAATTATAACAAATAAAGAATGTACTTACACAACTCGTGTTATTACCGACATTGTTAAACGTATTTTAATATTAATGAACTATAATAAGTCAAATATTTATAACAGTATAAAATTAATTATAAAATGATTAAACTATTAACAAACTTGTATTAAGATTCTTTTACGAAAACACATGTTTCTGATACATAACCTTAAATAAATCTTGCACATGGATACGTCTAATACCAGTGATGCCAAACGTGGGACTTTTCCCACGCATGCGCACTATCTAATCCTCAGTAACGTATATACTTCACTCCTGTATGGGGTATCATTAGACCCCCGTGACAATTGAAATATAGTAGAAAATTACAGGGGAAGACATTTA
Organism: Polistes dominula; assembly: GCF_049000335.1. Taxonomy (NCBI): domain Eukaryota; kingdom Metazoa; phylum Arthropoda; class Insecta; order Hymenoptera; family Vespidae; genus Polistes; species Polistes dominula. The sequence goes on from NW_028300865.1 coordinate 3,044,840, forward strand.
AAGAAAAATAACATATTTACATTGATGAATAACATATTTGAATTGACAAGTAGTGAGTGTATCGAGTATGTATACGTCTACCGAAGTTGTGGTTAACAAATCTGATATTAATACGGATTTTTACATCGGTTTAGGATTAGCTGTTATTTCTAGCGGTTTTATAGGTTAAATATTTATTTATTTAATACATACACAGTTCAATGAAAATTGGAGAAGAAAAAAATATTAATATTTTTTATAGGTGCAAGTTTTATCATTAAAAAAATTGCTTTAATTCGACTTCAGAGATATGGTGGATTACGCGCTTCTTCTGGTGGTTACGGATACCTTAAAGAGTGGATATGGTGGGCCGGTTTGATTTCAAGTAATTATCCTTTTAATGTAATCTAAAATAAGAGAAATATTTTATTTCTAAGTATTTGATTTGTTAAATATACTTTACCTATAACAGTGGGCATAGGAGAAGCTGCCAATTTTACAGCGTATGCATTTGCACCTGCCTCCTTGGTTACGCCGTTAGGTGCTCTAAGTGTTTTGGTGTCTGCAATTTTAGCGTCAAAATGTCTTCATGAAAAACTTAATTTACTAGGAAAGGTAAGAAGGAATTGAATAGAGGAAAGTAATGAATTATATGTTAACATATAACATTTTTTATAGATCGGATGTTTCTTATGCATTCTTGGATCAACGGTAATAATACTTCATTCACCGAAAGAAGAAGAAGTTAATAGTTTGGATGAACTTTTAGATAAAATTAAAGCGCCAGGTTTTATTAGTTACGTTTTCATTGTAATATTATGTAGTTTATTTGTAATATTTTATTTTGGTCCTGCTTACGGAAATCAAAATGTAATTGTTTATATACTTTTATGTTCATCGATAGGTTCATTGACTGTAATGAGTTGTAAAGGTATAGGATTAGCCTTGAAAGAAACAATGTCATTTTCTGGCGCATTTTCTAATTTCTTGACATGGCTATTTTTATTCGGTATCATATGTTGCATTACATTGCAAATGAATTATTTAAATAAATCATTGGATTTATTTGATACAACTATTGTTATGCCAATCTATTATGTATGTTTTACAACATTGGTTATAGTAGCATCGGCGATACTATTCAGAGAATGGCAAAATATCAAAACTGAGGACATTGTAGGATCGTTCTGTGGTTTTTTTACGATTGTAGTAGCAATATTTTTACTTAACGCGTTTAAAATGATGGATATTAGTTACAATAACATTAGGCACATTTTAAGGCCGAAAAAAGAATTAGTTTCCAGTTCAACATATTGGAACATAAGAGATACAGAACGATTAATATCCAGAAATATTAATGCAGATCATTTTTATGGATCATCAGATATAAACAGAACTATATAATGTAATAATTTAATGTAAATAATTATATAACTATAATAAAAATAAGAAAGGAAAAATTTTAGATTTTAAATTATAGATAAAAGTATGTATAAAGTCGTATAAGTCGCCAGTTGTAATTAAAAAATATCATTATATATAACGCAGTACAAATTAAGATCTAGTCTAATGCAAATATTTATTATATTCTTGCAATAATGTAATAATGTAGTAACATACATTAATCGCATATTAAATTGTCATTATTAAACATATTCATTATTGATATTCTATGATTAATCTTTTATGTTAGTAGCTAATTTTTAAAATTTTAAATCAATGATCAATTTTAATTTAATAAATCTATTAATCTTTTTAAATTGTTATATTGTGTGTTGATAATCAGAAAACTAAAATACATACCTAATACGTTGATGTAATATGGAATATTTGGAATATAATTGTTAATATTTTATATTAATGTTTTAAACATTAAACATACAAACGATCATATATTAATGGTTAATAATGGTAAATACAATTTTAATATCATTTCTAGTGGCTGCACTGAATTTTCCCGCGCAATTAATCGATTTATGAATTCATTGTATAGTAAGCTTGTGCTCTCTTATATGGACGTGACGAATAAACGAGAGATATCGAATTTAACAGAATGGCGTTTAGTTTGGCTGCTTTTTCATACATTTTAGCTTTAATTGTAGATGCAATTTTAATATTTTTTGTAATATTTCATGTACGTTATTCAATTTTACGTATAACATATATCATGACAGAAATATTTCTGCATAAACCTGGTCACTTTAACTAATGTTACTTAATCATAACCTATGAGAATTATTATGATAACCTTTTCTTTTTTTTTCTCAAATAAAATTGCTTTTATTGAATTTTACGATGTACTTATTTTTTTTAGGTTATTGCATTTGATGAACTACAATCTGGACAGAAAAATCCAATTGATCAATGCAATAGTTTAAATCCGGTAAACTGTATACTTTATTATTACCTTATATTATGAAAATTGATTGTTATATTAAATGTATTAAATCTTATTTATTTATATTTCAGCTTGTACTTCCAGAATATGCACTACACGTTTTGATCAATTTTTTCTTTTTGATAAGTGAACAATGGTTTACATTATGTTTAAATATTCCATTAATAGCATATCATGTTTGGAGATATTCAAATAGACCTGTTATGACAGGACCTGGTTTGTACGATCCAACTAGTATTTTAAATGCATATGATTTAGCAATGTTTCAACGAGAAGGATGGGTTAAGTTGGCCTTTTATCTTCTATCATTTTTCTTTTATTTATATGGGTAAGTTTATATATATATCATTTTATTTATATAAATTATACAAATATTTGTAATTATTAATTCAATCAATTTTGTTGTTGTAGTATGATAAGTTCACTGATTCAATGAAATCAACGTAAATAATGTTTTATGCATAATTTTTTACTTTGATATAATGCAATGGCATTAAACAGCTTTTGTGCTACCCCAATGGTGATTCCAACATGGATAATACCCTAAGTATAAGAAAAGTTATTTTAATTTTGTTAATAATAAACATTTTTTTAATAAAATTAAATAAAAATATTAATTTATTTTTTTATAATATTCTTCTATTGCATAATAAATATTTTATTAATGGGAGATAAAACTCAAAACAAAAATCAAATTTGCTAGCATGAAGTAATAAAATGTATATCAATTTAAAATGTTTATAATTTAAATTGTAATTATATTTTAATTTGAATAATTACATAATTATTCAAATAATTTTATTGTGCAATTTAAGTGTACCGTAATTTTTGTTTTGAAGGGTTGTGTTAGTTTATTCTTGACATTTCTAGATGGCGTAAAAATTGTTTTTTTCCGTGGACCATTTGATTGCAAATGGAGTAAAAGACTGCTTTAATTAAAATGAACTCACCTGAAATGAACATTGTTCAGTTATTATAATCCAGGTGTAATCCCATTCATTGTCCACCATTATCTTCAAGACCTTTTTTCAATGAGCTACCATTTTGACCAATAAGATTAGTGGATGACACCCCCACCAAAAAGAGGACTTTTGATTTAAAACAGATAGTACATTTATCCTATATATATATATTATATATATATGCTTACAATAATACCACGTATGAGGATGATACAGGATGATACAGAAGGATATAAAATGACATTACAGTGAAGTGAATGTTAAAATCTTATAAACAGAAGTGTTTACAGTATTATTGTATAAATAGAAAAAAATCAAATAACGATAAATTTGTTGAATTGAAAATTCAGTGTGTCAAATGTCTTTTTAATATTCTTCAATTGATTTAATTAATAAAATAACATTTTATATATAAATTACGTTTTACGCAGCTCTCTAATAATAGTAAATAATAATCTAATTGTTGTATTATTAAAAAGAAACATTATTTTTCTACAAGATGATTGTGTCTATAGAAAGAAAGCTTTTCTTATTAAGTTTTTGTTTTATATTAATACATACAAGTGTAGCACTTAACAAATATTCTGCCAAAGCGAACAAACCTAAAGAAGATTTATTAGATTTTCCAACGTCATTAAGAGAATTAGATAGACCATTTCGAATGTCAAAATTAAATGTATTATGGGTGAAAGCAAAAAATGTTAGTATAAAAAAATACCATTACGTTATTATCAAACAAGATAAAAGATTTGTTTTATTTTAAATAATTTGTTATTACTTGTGTTTGTAGCGTTTAACAGATACTAAATTGCAATCATTGTTTAGCGATTTAAAAATGCATGATAAAGAAGAATTAGCGTATAAACATTATAAGGCTGATGGAATGGATCCAGATGGTTTGGAAGAAATTAGGTTGAGAAAAAAATTAATTGGTAATTTTGTGTATCAAATATTTGTACTATTATTTGTAATATTTCTTACTATTATAATTTATAATATTTTGTGTGTTTAAGGTATCATGAGTACGTATGGCTTGTTAGAATACTTTTTTGAAACAGAAGATCCAATGTTACTTAAAAGATATAAAGCCTTTAATGATGGTAGCAATTATGTCGCCAAGGATGTGTTTAAAGATTCTAGATTGAATAAACTTTGGGCTAAAGCTGAATTAGCAGGCTTTACTCGTATGTATATTTTACAATTGTTCCTTTTAAATAATAATTGCATTTTTAATTATATTATTATTATTTATTTCAGATGTAGAACTTGACGCATTAAAGGAAGAATTTGAATATCATCAAGAAAAAGTAGATGAATATATGAGCTTGTTAAAAGATATAGAAGCTGGTGATTCTGAAATGCACGAAAGTTTGTATTTTTGTATAATATATTCTTGTTCTATCTATGTTTTTTTTTTTTTTATTTTAACGTTAATGTTTACTATATATTTTATATTAATATCTTACAGATAGTTTATTCGACAAGCCAGACAGTTGGAATGTGTTGGAAGAGGAAGAACAATTATCAAATAATAATGTACCTGGAAAAAAGTTGGATTATTTAGGAAAAGCGAATTTACTTAGGTGAGAATTTTGTAAACAAGATTATTTAATATCTTATCAATTGATAATTAATTTTCTTTATATTTATTTTAGAGAAAAACGCTTAGAGCTTAGAAATGAGTATGATCGTTTGGATAGGCTAACAGCTAAAGGGCCTAATCATAAGGAATTTATTGAACCAAAAGTACAAGGACTTTGGAGAGTTGCATTGGAAGCTAGATTTAAACCCGATGAACTTGCTACTCTTAAGGTTAATTAGAACAAAAAATGTTTTGTTTAATATATTTGTGTAAAATGATAAATACTGGCAAATTTAACAAATTTCTGATTCTTTAGGAAGAACTTTTTATTTATGAGTCACGGTTACTCAAATTAAGACATCTTCATACGGAAGCAGCTTTGGAAGCTGCACGCAGAGGAAAGTCTTACGATTTGGATAATTCAACTTCGCAACAACATATAAAAAAACATGCTAGAGCAGTTCAAAAGCTTCATACGGATCTTGAGACTAAAATTATGCAAAGACATACAGAGTTATAATTTTTGTTATGAAATCTTTCAATAATTTCTGTAATATTTTCTTTTTATAATTATTTCAATAAATATCAATAAACATAGGTATATATAATTAATTAATAGAGAAATACATATCTAATATATTGTACAATTTTTGAATACTTTTGTAATAATCACTGTGTCCATTAACACATATAGTAGTAATTGTAAAATTATGAATTAAAGTTTAATGAATAAACTGTTCGAATTATTATATACATTTTGGCGTATAATAATTATATTTTTTATTATTATACCTTTAATTATGAGAATAATAAATATTAATGTCAATTTAAAAAATGTGAATATATTTGCTGTTACATCAATGTTTCTATGGAGATCATTTTCCTATGGTATATGCATTTGATACCACATCGAGAAGGAAGAGTTAAACATTTTTATAATTACACTTGTAAAAGTAAAGATTTAATTATATTATTATTGGAATGGCAACATCAGTTAAAGAACGTATTGTTCCTGCTGTAGATACTCTTGTTAAATATGACAATCCTATATTGGTTACAACTCATCCAGAAAAAGTAATAATTATAATGTTTTGTATATATTTGAAATATTTAATATTAATCTTATTTATCTAAGTAAAATTGTAATCAGGTACAAAAAGAATCAATGCTAGGTAAAGTAGGTACTCCTACTCTTTGTAAAGTTCAAACAACTCTTACTACGGCTGATGTACGTCGTGAGACCGGTGAAATTTTAAATGGAATTTTACCACCTAAAGAATGGGAAGAAGATGGACAAATATGGACGCAGCAAGTAAATTTAATTATTATTATGATACTACCTCTTATTATTATATTAATAAATTTATGGTTGCATTAAGGTTTCAAGTACTCCTGCTACAAGATTGGACGTTATTAATCTACAAGAACAACTCGATATGAAATTGCAACAGCGACAAGCAAGAGAAACTGGAATTTGTCCTGTACGCAGAGAACTTTATACGCAATGTTTTGGTAAGTTTTTGTTCTTTCTATTTATATATAGAAGAAAAATAATCTGAAGTTTAAAAAAAGAGAACTATTTCAGACGAATTGATACGACAAGTTACAATAAATTGTGCCGAACGTGGTTTGTTATTATTGAGAGTAAGAGACGAAATCAAAATGACATTGGCTGCTTATCAAACTTTATATCAGAGTAGTATTGCATTTGGAATGCGTAAAGCACTTCAGGTATACATACATTTGCTTTAAATATTATATTATTTTTATTATATGTTTGTTTATTATATTTTAGGCTGAACAAGGCAAAGAAGATTTAGTTGCAATAGCGGATGAATTAAGACAGCAAAAAATAGAATTAGAAAATGCATTGACAGAATTGAGACACAAATTTGAATTAACTGAAAGAAGAAATGCTGAATTAAGAGAAGCAGAAGAAAAGAAGTATACGGAAGAAATTCAATTTCTTAAAAAAACGAATTTACAATTGAAGGTAGAAATACATTATCATTCATTTTATATATTTATTATATCGGATTTAATGATAAATTTGTAGACTCAACTGGAGGGTATTATAGCACCAAGAAAATAAATAATAATAACCGTACCTACAATTATTTATGGAATGATCAAATATTTGATTGAGAGTACACCTCGGATTCAATGTATTGTTATAAACTTTGTGTGTGACCAACTATTATATAAAATTTTAAATATATCTGAGGTATTATATATATGGATCTGGTGTTGTTGTCTTTGTAAGATTATCATGGGATATGACATTTTTCAAGATAAATATATTTAAAATTAATATATAACTGTTTATATTATGATTAATACAAATCATTTTTTTGTAATATGTGTTTTTGTTCATCAATGATACTGCCTTTACAAATTCGTTTATATAATATTATAAAATGTATAATCGATTTTTTTTATTAGAGAATACAGTTAATTTATTTCTTTTTTTTTTTTTTATAAATAAATATACTTTGATATAGTTTACGTATTAATGAAATTTTTACTAATTTCTTCTTATCTTATTTTAAGCATTTAAATAAATTGTTGTTGTGTTTAATTGTATATCAATTTGTTAAAACAAAATATAAAGTTTAACAAAAGTATTATTTTGAGATATCACGTTTACAAAAATTATATAATTATTGTAGCATTTTTGTAAAAAGCTTATTAACAAATTGTCTGCTTGTTCCTTCTTAAAATATATATGTTATACTGTTAAATGATTCCAAAGAAATGTATATATCATTAATTTTTTCTCAGATCGTTTTTACATTATACATTTGAAAAATCAACTTCAATAAAAATACCGCTTATTTCATAATGTAAGTACTTGAAGAAATGATCATTATTTTTATTTTTGAGATTCCACAGATGCACTGTTAATACTATTATAAATTCCTTAATATGTATTATTGATAGATAATACGTATAGTTCTATTATAGGCTCTTTTTTTCTAAATTATTCTAGATAAATTTGTTAAGAATTGGCACTTAAACAATAATACAGTAAAAATTGTTCACTATTTTTATAAGGTAATAATGAAGGAACAATACTCAGATTTACACTCAGTTCAATGATAAATGAATTTGTCATTGGTCCCTTATTCTTAATCGCACTTTCACTCATTATATAATTCATATATTCATTGTTTTTATGTTATTTGCACGCACATTATCGCTTATAATATTAATATTTGCATTAACATCAAAATTATGTGGGATGATATCTCTCTCCACCGACCTAAAAATAACTCAATATAAACAATATTAAATAATAATATTTCGGCTATTAAGATAATTTTAATTTATCTTTTTTCAACTGTTTCATTAATTATACAATTTATAGTAATAAGTAACGGTGTAAATAATACTAACCATTCCGTATTTTTATTCCAATCTAATAATAAACTTTATTATTAATATATCAAATTCGAAGAATAATTAAATTAATGAAATTTTATTTCGATAGATTTTATATTGTCCTGTTTTTCTCAATTCTTAATATATGTTAATCAAAAATACTGTTTTGAAAATATATTTATAAAACAAAAGTAAGAAACATTATAATATATCATATTTGTATAAATATAATTTACATGATTTAAATTATTAATTATTATTATTATTATTATTATGTATTTATTAGTCATTACTAATATAATACCTATTATATATATATATATAAAATCAAATTAAAGTTTGGAATAAAAATACTCGATATTGAGAATATCAAATATATATATATATATATATTTTGTGAAATTATTTTAAATGAACGCATATAATTTGTAAATATAATCTACTTGTATTATATCTAAATAAATAGAATACTTTATATATATATATAAATCACATTATATGATATATGATTTATAATCTTTTATTTTTGTTTTACCATTTTAAATTGATTACGTATAATGAGCTTGAACATATTCAGGCATATGAGATGTGCAAAATTGAAGTTTGTTATCTACCTAATGACTGTAAATAAATACCCACTAATACGAAATTATTGTAATTACACATATATTATCAAATAAATAAGTTTAAGAAAATGTGTGTAGTTGCATTTAAACTATTTGGACCAGTGTCAATTTAGAATATGAATTTTGTATCAAAAATAAAGTAGGACCTTTATAGTTAATAACAGTGCATTAATCAGTTTTTTATCTTTTATCATATAGCATTGATCTTTAACATATTTATTAAAAATGGAATGTGTACTACATTTGTAAATATAAAAAATGATAACAAAAAAAAAAAGAAAAAAATATCAATGCATTTGAAATATATATATATATATAGATATATATAAATTTTTGTATTTATTCTAACTGAAAATAATCATCACCTAAAAATCAATAATTTATGTTGTCAATATATATGCACATATTCTCATTGATTTATGTATATTGTATACAAAGTACCCCTATAAAAATGCACCAGATTTTTTTAAATCTAGATTGCTAATAAATTGTTTACATATAAATTATGTAATTACAATTAATAGTCATATAAAAAAGTAGCAAAAATTCCTTATTTCTTTTTTTTTTTGCGATTACATGAATATAATTTATCAACAATGAAAATACGTTTTAAGTATGATCAATGCACCTAATGAATTATATTAACTTATTTTTGTAAATTCTTGGCATTTTATATTAACAGTGATACGTTTAAACAATACGTACCAATAAATATAATTGCAAAGACATTTAATTATATAAGATTAAAGTATATATATATATATAATAGTATATTATAGTAATAATAAAAAAAAAAAGATTGCATGATAATTTATACTAGAGATTCCTGAACTTATACATGAATTGTTAAATGTATAATAGCAAAAATAAGACGAATGATAAAAATTAAATGAAATGAAGTAATTTAATCGTATTACAGTCATGTTATAAATTAATCATATCAATGATTATACACACTGATAAGTCAGGAATCATTGGATCATATGTATGCAATGATCTAACTTATATGAGATTAAGAAATTCTGTCTTTTCTTTTAAGCAAACTTTTAAAAATGAATGTTAATATTTGAAGCCTTTTATTTGACTCTCAATGCCGATTTTTTTTCTACCTTGTTTTCTTTTCTTTTTCTTAGTCGTAGTAACAATAATATTCGTGTTTTGCTTGGATGAAGCACCTTCAGTTGCATTAGTTGAAATAAGAGGATCAGTTTTTTCTTCAAGCGTATCTTGGACAGAACGCTGACTTGCAAGTTCTTCATTTTCACTTTCAGCATCACTTGCTCCGGTGCCAGTTTTGCTTTCTATTTCGTCTTCAGCGTTACTTAATTCCAACGATATAATTTTTTTCTCTCAAAGTTTCAACCTATTTATACATATATATATATATATCTATATATTTGTTGTAAAAAGTCAAAATATAGTGGACAATAATAGCAACATTCTAAAATAGACACAAATTAAACAAATAGACAATACTCTAAAAAGAAAAAAAAGAAGAAAATCACAAACGAATATAACACATAAAACATTTATAACATGTAAAACAATTTTGCATTTTTATCTTTATAAAAAAAAGAAAAGAAAATGATATAAATATAATACTAAAATAATAATAATAATTTTAATAAGCAGCTAAAGAAGAAACATATATGTTAATAATTAAATTAGTAATGTGTTATATGTAAGAAAACTAAAACGAGCATTACCAATAGTATAAGAAGAAGATTTTGTTTGTTAGTGAACTGTGGAAATGAAATCATTTGCTCAAGGTGGTGCAGGTTGCAAATCCAGAGTGAGAGTTGGTTTCTTGGAACAGCAAATAGAAATATTAACTACTGTTACCCCTTATATTTTATAATGCTTAGAAGCTTAAAACACATTCAAGAGGCATGCGCATGTGTGTAATAAGAAGATTATCTGAATATTAAATTCAAACGTTTTCATAATTTGTCTGCAGGGTACACCATTATTACAGACAATTGAATCTCCAGTGAATAATTTGTTCAAAATGACTTATCTATCTATCTATCATCTACCTTTCGTTTTGATATTTGTAATTAAAAGAAAGTAGTGCTCTAAAAAGATATTGTGCCAAAATCTCATTTTTGTCCAATAGTATGATGTATATGAAAACAATCTGGTGCATGTGAATTCTGTGCTAAATTTAGAATCATCATAGTACCTGTCGCTCAATTAGCTTCTCGACGTATTCGACCGTTCGTACACGACGTTCACCTGTCACCTCATCCACGTATTCTTCAGTACGGCGAGTGACCTTCTCGTCCACTACTTTCTCAGATTCACGTATTTCTTTAGGAGGACCCACTTTGCTGCGTACAGCAAGTTTAGGAAAATCTGCGCTAGACGGCCGTAACGTAGTGAACTATGATAGTAAGACAAACGAGATAATAATACCACTGTAGTAATATGACCATTGTGGGTTCTCATAATTCAATTTGTTAGACGCATGAGAGCACATATGAGCAATAATTAGTAAAATAACCAAGTTAATACACAACTAATGATACAGTTAAAAAAGAGGTGTTAAATACTGTTTAAGAAAGAGACAGTTATATTAGATACTGCAATTTTGTGTGTTCAAGCTATCCTCTCATTCCCAATGCTTACTTCGGTGATCTTTTCTTGATCGGAAACATTATAAGGATCTGCCCTATCTTCCAACATTTCAGCTTTATCCGTAGTATCCATCATTTCGCTCATTTTTTTAATAACTATTTGTGCCTGAAGAGCATCCTATAAATCCAAATTTTTCTTTTCAATGTAATTACAATGATGTTACGTATAACATATTATTATTATTATAATAATACCTGTTCAAGCGATTTTAAACGAGCTTGCCTCCATGCAGCACGTTTTTCTGCTCGTAAGGCTCGTTGTTCGGCAGGAGTTAAATGACTTTCTTCATCTTCATCCGAAATCAAGCCCTAAAAAAGATTCAAAGAAAAATAACGTATACTTTATATATTGCCTTTTAACATATATCCCATTTTCTAGAAAATAAATCAAACGTTAAAACTTGACTTGAGAAATAATAATAATAATAATAATAATAGTACATGCATTAATACAATGGTATTAGTTGTAATACCTCTTGTATCATTCTCTCCTTCAATCGACGTTCTGCCTTCGCTGTCCTCACTGTGCTCGGTATATTCTGCAGAAGAGCGACCGAACTTCGCGAACTCAGTCTGCTACTGTAAGGTAATGAGCATGCACGCTGACAAATTACATTCGTGTCTGAATATATTCTAATGTTTATTTATACAAAAAAGAAAAAAAAGTATATTACAAAAGCGATAAACACACGATACAAAAAGATACAAAAAGGCAAAAGAAAATATACACACTACGTATTTACAAATATTTTTTAAAAGTAAAAGAAAACTAAGTGTCTGCCGGTCATATTACAGCGAATAAAATTGATCTACAATTCAAATTCTAGCGATTAAGAAACGATTGATTTTGAAGTGGCATCGAAGAAGAATTATATTCTAGTGAAATATAATTCATTATGAAGAATTTCTCAATGGTTGTTTTTATTGCACAACATAAACTCCTCCTAAGGCATACTTCCAATTTTGTAAACCCATCTGCCCTCTACTATTATACTTTAGTGATGACATATGCATTATAATTTGAATTTCACTAAGTGCTTCAGTGAGAGTGTAAGCAATATTTATTTTGCTAAGATATACTATTTTCCTATAGTAATTTCTAAGCTTATAAGCCAATATAAATGCCTTATTATTTAAGAAGCATTACATAGTAGAAATACGACCGTAATTATTTTGTTTAAAGCATGCAACAATTTAAGCATTTCAAGTTTACGAACATGTACAAAAGTTAAGATTAATCATATATTTTTATGTTTTTTATGTAAAATAAATGATATTCTTAAATGTAATATAAAATGATTATACATTTATCATAAGATAAATTAATTGTTTGTGTAATCCTATATTATCTGTGTTATTATTGTTACTTTTCCTATTATAAAAGAAGAATTTTTTTTATAATGTATACAAAAAAAATGTATAACTGTATAAAAATTAATTTTCGGAAATTCCTACAACCTTGCATCATTTAAGAATATATTTAGCTAGCTATCTAATTTTCAATGCTTATAAAATAAATGAAATATTACAGTGTACATTTTTCTATGACAAATATGAGTGCGTGTTATAATAATAATACTAATAATAATACTAATAATAATACTTATACTAATAGTAATCTTAATTAATAATAATAATAATAATAATAATAGTAATAATAGTAATAGTAATAATAATAATACTAACAATTATAGTAGTAATAATAATAATAGTAATAATACTTTGGATTTTTATATACAAGCGTAATAAATCAAGTATGAAGTAAGTATCTTAAAAATGGTGCATTATATGCGTGTATATGCGTGCAATGTGCTTTCATATACTTTAGAAGTGTATGTAATTCTTAAAAAATAAGCAGATATATATATATACTACGTTTTTACTCTAACCATAAGTGCTAAAAAGTGCAAAGTCTATACACTGGAATAAAAATCTGACAGATACTGTATGTAAGTTTGAATGAAAAAATGATAATGATAAATAATAAAAATTCTGTTTTTTTTTTCAATGTTAAATGTTTCATACACAGGACAAGAATAGATGAAAACGTAACGTGAAGATGCGAAGAATGGATACATTTATATATGGCTTACTTAGGACGCCTGTTATCCTGTTCTATCGAATCTTCCAAATCTTCAAGACCTTCATTTTCATCCAATTGGGCCCATGATTTTAATTCATCTCTTGTTAATGTTGCAATTTTCTTTTCTGCAAGTAAAGAATATAGCGAATAACAATTACAAAAAAAATATTATTAAATGAACAAAATTATTTTATACACAATATCGAATTACCTTCTTCTTGTTTCATCTTTTCAACTTCGTCTTGACTTAAAAAGCTAAATACTTTTTCTGAAAAATAATGTTTACAATATTAATATATATATATATATATATATATATATATATATATATATATATATATATATATATATATAATTATAAAATTTGTACCCTACGATAATTTACTAATAATTTGTTACCTGGTTTAGGAGAAGGTTTAAGATGTTCTTCCATGGCACTTTCAAACAATTTCTTCTTATCACTGACTGACATTTTTACTGGTGATGGTGATGGAGATGTTGTCGGTGAAAGCTGTTTATAAAATTTATATGAATAAAAACAGAAAATAATAATAATAATAATAATTATTATTATTATTACAATATATTATTTGAAAAATACATGATCAAATATTTTGGAATAATTAGAAATGATTATTTGAAATCAAAATGATTGATTATATATACTATCAAGAGAATAATCTCTTTATGCTGTAGCCTTTTTAAAATCTTGAATGAATAGAAAATTCGATGTATACATATTTTTCTTGTTTGTTTTCTTTTTGTTTTTTTGCTGATAATATCGCCATTAATCACAAACAAAATTTGATGCAATAATAAAGCTTTATATGGTGAATGAAACATATTCCTTGTAAATAATATTTCATAATTAGAAACAGTACATTAGTTTAAATAAATTACACATGCTTACAAAACCCACCTCAACCCGAACCTTTCCATCAACAGAACGTGCTATCTGTCGTTTGTTAAAGCAAGTTGAAGAAGAACCTAATTTCCCCATATATTCAGGAGCAGTCAAAGGTGTAGGAGGAAGTTGAAAACGTGGTTGAGTAATTTGTATTGGATTTGGATAAGTTTTCTTTGAATAGGAAGAAATCTGAGGTTGTAGTTGTTGTTGTTGTTGTTGTTGTTGTGTTAGAAAAGTTTCATGCATGGATGGGAATGATTCTTTGGATAATGATTTAGATTTGACAGTAGGCGACAAGGGAACGCTAACTGTGCTTTCTTTAGAAATTGGTGGAAGATCGGCAAATGTAATGCTACGTTTAGGTACTGCGGAACTCTTCTTTTTTGGGGAAGGTAATGTTTGGGTAGAAGCAGAGCGATTGAAATTTGCAGTTGTAGTAAGAGTAGAGACCGGAGATTTTGTTGAAGTACGATCCATTGATCCTCCAATTTGAACTTTCCACTGAATAAATAAGACCAAAATCATATTAGTATAATTGACATTATATTAAAATATGATGAGATAAATCTAATGAAAAATGATGTGTTAAAACAAAACTCAAAAAAAAGAAAAAAAGAAAAAATATTGTGATTAGAATTATGTTTCTACAAATCGTAAATGTACGTGCATATATTACGAAAATTGTTGTAATAACATATGCCAAAAAATATAATTTTTATTGTATAACAATGTTTTTGTAAACAAAATTGTGCATATGTGTTTTTGTTTTTAATACAACTAAAGAAATGATATATATATATAGTGTGCGTTCAAATAAATATATGCTATTTTCAAAGTTTTAACTATACAACATTGCAATATGCAATTGCATTTAATAAATCATTTCATATAGTCATAGAATTTATATTTATACTTTAAAAACAGATTTATTTTTGACACTACATGTCATACAAAATCTATGTTAGAATTAAAAAGGAATCAGTTTCAAACCTACTCATTTTTTATGTTTGTTTGTTTGTTCTTTTTAACACTCAGTAGTGTGTGATTTCATTGTACTATTATTGCAACAATTAATGCAGCTTTGCACATCATAATCTTATTCGTGTACTTTTTCCCTCAATATGAAAAAGTCAGTTTGTTCACTAAAGTTTCTTAAATATTTGTACCCTATCCCATTTTAATTAGAATCATATCAATGCATTATAGGATGCTCTGAAACAACATAAACCTTTTCAAATGATTCAAAATAATATTTCAATACCCAGGAACTGCTTGTTAGTTAATATGTTATTCAGTTTGAATTTATTTATCATTTACTAGCCTGTTTAATTAGTTATTAAAATACAACAAATATAACCATTTTCAGAATAATCCTATGCATCGATATATGAAAACACCGTTCTAATTGTGCTTCTATATCAATCAACAGGAGCTTTAACATCCTTTCATTTTATTAATAGATAAATATCTTATTTTTATATTCTGTAATAATATATAAACATCTGGTCCATATTAGAATTATGTTCAACATATAACATTTATAGAAAATTTATAAATTACAGTACACTGATTTATACCTCATTAATGATATGAGTTTATACTGTAGCAATGAACATCGTAGAGAATTAGCACTTTTAATTCAGAATGAATGCAAGTTTTGTTACATGCAACAATGTCTTATAAACAATACAATCATTTTCTTTCTTTTTATATTCTTTTTTTTTTTTTTTGCTGTACATGATTTTTATGATGAAATTTGTTATTTATGGATACATTATCTCTGTCAATGATATGGAAATACTTTTACTTTTTCTTTTTTCCACTGACTATAATAAGCTAATATATCTATAGTATAAAAAATAAAACTTTTTATAACAAATAATGACATTATGAGACATTAATTTTGAAATTATCCAAATTTCTACTCATCACATTCAATGAGGTAATATAATAAGTTAAATTAATACATTCTTTTTTTTTTTTTTTTTTTTTTTGAGAGAGAGAAATAAACTATACTAATTTGCCTTATTTTTTTTCTGTGCGTGATAGTAAATATATGATAAATATGAAATAATCAAATAAAGATTTGAAAAATGTTTCATGTTTTTAAACTACGTTACTAACGATATAAAAAACGTCATTTCTGTATATCAAGCATTAGTATCCATAATATGTGATTTATATAATTATAATATATATATATATATATATCAATTTGTCAAAGTGCTGTTATTGTAAATATAGACCTGTGCGACTTGTTGCACTGTACATATTTAATTGATCATTCTATAAACATATGTGATATCTTTAAGAAAAAGTTAAATATATCCTGTGTATGGCAAATGTTTTCCCATCCTGGAATATATATATATATATATAATAGTCACCATTAACAACAAGGGATTATCAGAAAATATCACTTTTGTTCATGGTACGTCAAATTCTATAATATGTGGAGATATGGATTTTATTTCTGTTAATAGAAACACACTGACTCTCAGTAAATTCAATTGCCAATTCATTTATATCACAATTTATGAATATTTTAAATTTTGTATCCTAGAAGCATCACAAGCTTTAAAGTCAGTCCATAAGATTCTATCCACTATATGCCTAACGTTTCAAAGATTAATTGGAAATAAAGCCTCAGAATCAGTGTATAAACGTTGCTAGAAAATATTTGATTAAAGTACGT
Source organism: Polistes dominula (assembly GCF_049000335.1). NCBI lineage: Eukaryota > Metazoa > Arthropoda > Insecta > Hymenoptera > Vespidae > Polistes > Polistes dominula. The sequence goes on from NW_028300865.1 coordinate 3,062,089, forward strand.
TGAGAAACAACTCTGTGCTTTAACACTTCTGTCTACCTATCACAGAAATATTTTTCTCATTTATAACCGATACCTATAGAAACAAAGAGAAAAAAAAAAGAGAGAGAGAGAGAGAGAGAGAGAAAGAGAAGATGATCAATATATATATATATATACACGAGAATCTTTAGTTAGGAAGATATCACACACTTTTTTTATATAGTGTTAGAAAAAAATCTTTTGATATCTCTTGACATAAAATCAAAAACAATAATAAAAACCCCAATTATTTACGGAATGAATTAATCCCATTAGCAGATTCTCGATAAATGCTCCTAATGTTATATAATGGCAGTATTATTAAAAAATGCAATAACAATAGTTAAATTGTATAACAATGACATCATAGACGGAAACGCAATAAACAATGGATAATGAAGTTCGTGTCATGAATTTGCTTAGAATTATTTATATTATGGCACAATCCTGTGGAATCAGAGGTATGGACGTAGACACAGGGAAAATGAGTAGAGGGTCGAACGACTCACTCCTGTTAGAGGGCAGCCAAAGTAGCACTATCACCTTCCACTTTCTGTAAACACGTTAAATATCTCTTGTTTTGACGCTCAGGAGAGCATGCGACGCTAAAAACACTGACAAACGTACAACTCATGCGCCATGTAAAAGTAACGAAGATTAGAATGAATTAAGTACGAGATAGTCAAGAATTATATTCAATTTTTAACAGGTCAATTTACAATTTTCATTTTATTAATATGCTGATCTGAGTGATTTCAATCATCATTCTAACATAATTATTATTTAACACAGAAATGTGCTTTGATAATATATTACATATAAAAAATAAAAATTAAAAAAAAAACATAAAAAAAGAAACTATAATAAAACATATATTTTATATAACTGAAGTGGGTCTGGTAACAGGGTTTCCAAAAAGATTGAGCTTAAAGATAAAAAAAGAAGTTAACACGTTAGTATAAATTAGGCTTTGATCTTTTTGAATATCCTGTATGTAATATATAATTTTTCACGATGCATGGTATAGTTCATCAAAAGTGCTTTTAGTATTTCTACATATCTGTTTTCATAATGCACTATAAGTCAGTATAAGGATTATTATTTCATTTCATTTTATCTTTGAACTAACGTAACTATATTAATTAAAATATATAATATTATTTAATATTTTCAATCCAGAAGAATTCAATGGTCATTTGTACGTGTATGCATATGTATATACATATATATATAAAAAAAAAGAATAAATAGATAAGTAAATAAAAAGAAAAAAATAAGGCAATAAACAGAATGCTCTATACTAATAAAAAATAAAAAATTATCTATGTTATATTATATAAAATATTAAAAGTTCTAAGTAAAAACATTTGAATTGTGATATTCTTTAGTGCTTGATATACATATTTTAGTATCGCATGTTATTATTCATCATTCGTATTAGTACACATCTTTCTCATTTTCCCAATGTAGGCCCTACTTTTATTACAAGTGCAACATTATCAATGATGTTATATACTAGAGAAAAATAGTTATTATTACTATTAATGAGTTAAACATGTGAGTATGTAGATTTTGGCCCCTATACATATATACTTTAAGAAAAGTATATCAAAAAATACCTATATATACAACATTTTACACTTATATCTAAAAAGAGGAATTATAGCATATATAAAAATTTAAAAAAAAGTACTTTTTAAAATCATCACAGGAAAAAGGATAAGTTCTACAATACTATCAAATATATAGACATCGTTGAATAATAAAATTAAGTTAATTTATACTTTTTCAAACTATTAAATAATTAATAAAATAAAACACATGCTACTATATACTATGATAAAAAAAAAAACAACTATTTTAAAATATATATCATGCTTGCTAAAAAAAATGCTGCATGCATAACAAATTTAGATTCGTATATGTTGACAATAAACGAAATGAGATATTACAAATGAATTACTTACTGTTGGATTCTGAGGAGCTAACGTGTGTTTACTCATCACGATGGTGGTAGTTTTGAGATCCTTTGTACCACTCGGGGACTTTGGTGGTACAACCATATCAACTGGACTACTTGATTTATGTACTAAGGATTCTGCCGCTCTCACTACGTCTAAAACCTTTATAATAAAATGATTAGAGCACCTCTTTAATTACAAATAAAAATGAGTAAACTATAAAATAAACACATACTTTCTCAGGAGTGGATTTCTCCCTGTGTTCAATTAAAGCTCGTTCCCTCTCTTCTTGTTCCCACGCTACAAGCTCCGCTTTCATTTCTTGTTCTTGCCTAAGCGTTGCTGCTTCTTCATCGTCACGATCCAAGCTTGATATACTTTGCGATAATGATTTAATATCTTCTGTAGGTGGATCTTTAAATTCTCTCGACACCCTGATGGATTCTTTAGAATCTCTGCCATCGGATAAAGGTAATACTGACTCAACTTCATTTTTATCGTAACCTTTACAAACCACCAATGTGATCGTATTTCCTGAGCACCGAAGAATGTTTACAGCTTCTTGATGAGTTGCACCCAGTAAAGATGTTCCGTTGACTTCTAACAGCCTCATACCGACCTGTTCAAATAATATATTTTTGAAACTCCGATTATATAAAACCTTTTTTTACATTTTAATGACATGAATCTTATTTTGATTACCTTTAATCTACCATCTCTCTTAGCTGCTCCGCCTGAATTAATTTTAGATATAAAAACTCCTTCATCCGTATGATCAAGGGGGTTGCCTTTTTGGCCTCTAAGTCCTCCTTTAATATGCATTCCCAATTTTTCTCCTGGTTCTTTTATAATTACCAATTCCTACAAAAAATAATGATACATTATTATTTATATTTTACACGTGTATTTTGTCAATATATTTTATTTATTTTCATCATATATATTTCATGTGTGGAAATATTAAATATATCAATTTTTCTATATTTTTATAAATTTATAATTAAAAAAAATATATGTATATATATCTTAGGTATGATAATAAAGCATAGGAAGCATTTAAAAAGAATGCTATGATTTTTCTAGAAAACTTTTGCCTAGACATAAGCAATCATTTGTGAATCAGTGCTGAGCTTGTTTTACAGCCTTGTTGGTGTAGGAGGAAGCAAAATATTTCAAATGAAAATAACAGGTCAAATGCATTGAGTACTTACTGTCACAGGGATGTACTCTATTTCGACCAGCTTGTAGGACAAATTATACAAAAATTGCATTAAGTAAGGAAAATAGGTAAACTATTGAGTGCCATACTATTGCAATTTACGGGCATTTGTCAGCACAAGCATAATCAAAAATAGAAGAAAATTACTTCAATATCATATCTCTGTATGATACACAGGTGCAATGTTGTGATTATTATAGAAAAGTATTTTTTTTTTTTTTTTTACTTTTGTGTGTAGAAATAAACAAAAATCTATGCGAATAACAGTAGATACGTAAATATACGTACAAATTGAATAATGTAATATAAAATAAGAAAAATTAAATTTGTGTACTCAAACCGAGCATACTTGGAAAGCGTGTTTCGCTTCTATAAACAGAAAAAAAAATGAAAAAAAAAAAAAAATGTAGCGGTAAGCTTGTAATTAAAAGATTTGTATAAAATAACAAAGCATTTTGTAACGCTATTAAAAATGTATATATATATATAAATATATATATGAATAGATCTATGTTAATTAAGTATATTATATATAAATGGTATTTAAAAAGAACACATTATTTAGTAATTTGCATATAATAATACAATTGGGTTGTATTTTTATATTAAATTTCTTCATTAAGATTGCAGATGAAATATATTATAATATGATATAATGTAAAAAGAAATGTAAGTATTATGTACTTGAAAATAAATGATTTTTCTCACCTGATAACTTTCTGGAAGAGGATCATGCTGTACGGTAAGTACAATCTGATCTCCAGGTCGTAAAAGTTCCATTACGGCTTCCTGATGGGTCGCTTTTGTTACATCGGTTCCATTTACCTTCAATATTCTATCACCCATTCTAAGCTTACCAGATTTAGCTGCTATACCGCCAGGTACAACCTAATATATATGATGTATAATATTTTGTATATTTATAATTATAATTATATATAACGTGTGAATATACTTACGTGAGATATAAAAATTCCAGGTTCCTTTGCACCAAATGGAGTACAAGAATGATCGGTTCCTCCTATTATACTAAATCCAAGTGATCCTTCTTTCACCAACACGACATCCTAAACATTTATTACTTTGTAATTAAAACATTTAATAATAAAATTCAATGCATATTCAAATATATATATATATTCTTACGATAAGGAGGTTTTCTCTTTCTTATTTTTGCAAATGCAGAAAATATTGTGGTTATGTTCTTAGATAATATAAACATAATCACAATATGCACTTGTTTTGATATTTTATTAAATATTATGAATTTAATTGAATATAAGAGTAAGATGAATATTTAAAAACGTTAAATGTACATTAATATTAATGTGTATATATATACGTAAAAGTTATTAATATGAAAAATCTTGAATCTTATATATAAAACTGTGGGAGACACACCAACTTGAATACACATCGTATACACATTGTAAACACATGTATGTATGTGTATTTTCTTTTTTTTTTTTTTCAATCGGCATGATGAAGAGAGTTTTTAAATAATTCATTTTACTTACCTGTTTCCATGTCTCTGAGAGTAAATACTCATTATGAATAAATTTAAGCACACAAAATAATTGCCCATATAACCAAATCAAAACCCAACTAATTTTTGTAATAAAATATTATTTAAAACATTTCTTAAGTTATATAGAAGATATATATATATATATATATAATATGCGAGCATTCAGCATTGCATTCATATTTCGTAACCAAGTAATATTTAGTATATAGAAAATATTTAAAAAGCATGCAAACAAATTTTTCGATAGTTATATTGAATATAATAATAATCATTATATATATATAACAATAAAAAATTTCATATGAATTTATATTCTATAATTGAAGTATGAAGTTACAAGTAATTATTATATTTTTGATAGATATACATGATTATCATGCAAACTAGATTATTATAGAAATTGATTTTCTCTCATTCAATTTATTTGAAATAATATGCTCATTTAAGTACCTTCAAAGCATGGAAACAAGTTAATAAAAAACAGATTATATAAGCAAACATTCAGACATATTTTGTATTCCTAATAATAATAAATAAATAAATAAATACAATAAGTAAAATTATACATATAACTGTAAAGAAAATGTGATGATATGAAAAATATAAAGAGCAAAAATAATGGATATGGATTTGACAATAGGTGTAATAAAGTCATTATAGGAAATTATATTATTGAATTGTACTATTTGTAGACATAGTACATATAAATGCTTATTGCATGTTGGATGAAAAAAAAGAAAAGTAAAAAAAGTTATTCATACATAAAGTACATAATCCAAAGGAAGATAAACCCAAAAACTATATAAAAAAGAAAAGACATAAAGTTAAGAATAAAGTTAGAAATGTAATGTATGAACATGCAGCTACCAGGCACATACCTCGATAATAACTGGTTGCACCAGTTGATTGTCAGTCACTCTAGTAACGACGGTCTCTGTGAGCGTACTCTTTATGATGGTTTCAGTAACTTTACCAATTGTCGTAGGAGCTGGAGGAAAGTTAACATCTCCAGGTAGATTGTCAGGTTGCTTGATCGTCACTGTCACAATAGGACCTTGATGGGAATCTGGTGAAGGTGAGGATGTTGGATGTCGAAGGAAATGGGCAGGAATCATGGCTTGAAATTCCTCGTTGGTGATTGGCTTCGGTACCTGTATATCTTCCGGTAACGGGGATGTTGGTCTAGGTTCCGTTGAAGACGTAGGTGTAGAATTAGTATTAGTCGTAGATGCTGCCATTGCCTGCGTAACACTGTGCCTTGGAGCAGGTTGCGGATAAATTTGACTATTTGTTGGACTTAGTGGCACAGAAGGAGGAACACTTTTAACGTTATTTCCTGGATCACTAATACCATTCATTTTTGGTGCTGTATACATCATGTCTGATTTTAATGGCGGTGGTGTTTTAGAAGTAGGACTTGGAGATAAAGTTTTGTCAGCATCCATAGAACGACGATAACCTGCATAAGCCGGTCTATTTGCCATATAACTATTAGCATTATATAACCCTGTATACGGTCTAGGTGCACCAATAACGCGAGGTGATTTTTCAGATGGAGTTACTACCGTAGCTGGATTTGCTTGAGAAAGTGGCATTTCACGTTCGACAACTAATCGAACAAATCTTTCCAAGCCCGTAAGTAAAGCTACCGCTTGTTCATGTTTGGCTCCTCTCATTTCAACTCCATTAATCTAAAGATAAATTACATTTATGAGAATTATTCTGATAATAAATATTTTAAAATAACAAAAAAGCGGATTCACTTTTTCAGCTATAAACTTACAGATATTACTTTATCTCCAACTAATAACTTGCCATCTTTTTGTGCAACTCCACCATCAGTTATCCTCGAAATATATATAGCCTAAAATTTTAATATTTATATTATTTTATTGGAATATTGACTTTTTTATTTGTACTTAATATTGACTTACATCACTATTGTCTTTAACTGGTGGTGAACCCTCACCACCGGCAATACTAAATCCTAACCCATTTTGGTCCCTTATTAGTGTTGTATGTATAAGAACAGACACCATAGGTTCGCTACCTGTTTTTGAAGTTAATGCTTCAGGAAGCTTTTTTACCTGAATCAAATCCAATATAATAATAAAATATTAAAATTTTCTAAAGCAAAAAAACTAAAACATATATAAGAAGGATTTACCTTTGCTGCTTCGTGTGTACTAGAAGCATCACCATTTTCTAAATTATACGATAAAGCTGTAGATGATACGTAAGATGTTGCGCTTGGTGCTCTACTTGTGCTCAAACTAGAGCACAATGAGTCTTTTCTCATTGAATTCTAATAACATATTATTATTAACATTAATAAACAAACTAATGGGCATAAAAGAAAACAAAAGAATATCTTATAAAATAACACACCTGCTCATACGATGGCACTATTCTTGTTACTTCTCTTAATACAACTAATATCAGCACACGCCCACATGCTTTGAGAACTTCAACAGCATCATAATGGTCCACATTAACTACTGAAACTCCATTAACAGAGATTACTTTATCCCCTACTCTTAAACCAGCTAAATCAGCGGGTCCACCTAAAAAAATATATTATAATTTAAATATATTTATCAGATACAACGCGCGATATAGCTATGATTTTAAAAAACAATGTGTTTTGTACCTTCTGTAACTCTGGATATGAAAATTCCTTCATCGTCACCCTTAAATGGGGTTGATCCAATACCTCCTGCTATAGACAAGCCAAGTCCACCTGTCGTTCGTTCAATATGAATTTCATACTGTTCTTCCCTAACTTCTAACGTTGGTTCTGCATCCGATGTTGCACCTAACAACACAATTATATTATATTAACATTATTATTACATGCCATTTTATACTTGTTATTAATTGCATTACCTAACTTCTTTTTATTTCTAACAAAACACCGATACTTTTTAGGCATGATATAATAAAAGTTTCTGTGAATATTTTACTTGGGTATTTTTTTTTAACACGTTTTCTACGCATCCACCATCTTACAATATACTGATAAATGAGTAATAGATAAGATAATCTCTACAGAAACCATCTCTTATCATTTCTACTATCTACTAAGATTTTTTAAAGAAATTTTATTTGTATAAATCTTATATATATGCACCGGTTAAATCTTTATATCTAATAATTTTTACATAAAAATATATATATATATATGTATTACCTTGGCTGTGTCCATCTATGATTTCTGAAGATTCTGTTTGTTCAGGGACAATTGTTGCAGGAGTTTCGTCAGGTTTTTTCATTAATGCCTAAAGAAATAGATTTATTTGTTCAAAATATAATAAATATCTATAAAATGAATAATAAAATTTACCTGTGCAATAAGCGAAGCTACTTTTTCTTTGTCAATAGCTGTATGAATACGTTTATTTTTTAAATGATGTGGCGTATCTCGACGATGCAATCTATTTGGTTTATTCGTTTCACCAGATCCTTCGTAATCTGTATCTTCTATAACGGAAAATTCTACGTGCCTTTGCATATCTTCAGCTTCAGATTCGTCATCGTCCTTTCCTTTTAATTCCGATATGGTTCCATCAGAACCTGTATTCTGTAAAAACAAATAATCTAAGTTTTTATTATCAAGAAGAAATAAAACTATGTCAGAGATGTATTAATTTCTTACAACAGTCGGTGGTTCTGTAGCACCATGGGAAGAAAATACAGCGATCTCGTTGTTAGTTTGAGTATCAGTACTATCGGGTAATGTTTCCAATTCTTTTTGTTCCTCTCTAGAAATTTCATGCTCCGAAGATTGATCTTGTTCTATTATATTTTGTACTTCATCTTCGCTAGGTGGTTTTATCGGTGTTTCTGATTCAGTTTTATCCAAGCCAAATGTTTGAGAAACATCCTAAAAATAAATAATAATGAAACTTGTAGAAATGACATTTTGATTGATTCTTTTTATTTTATAAATTAGCTTTATAAATATTATAAAGGTAAAAACAAAAAAACAATTACCTGTTCTTCGGTAGAACCCGATCTACTGTCGTTTCTTCCTTTACAAAACAATTTATGAGCCTTCGCTTTTAGTTCCTTCGGATGTGGTGTATTTTGTCGAACAAATGGCGTCTGAAATAAAAAAATATTAGCACGATGAATTTTATATTTTGCATGATAATATTTAATATACAAATAGATGTGTAATATTTGATATAAATGTGAAACTAGTCATTGTTTTAACATATATTATTTTATTACACAAATATTATGTTACATTATGTACAAAAGTTTCTATAATATATTAAAACAATATATTTATCACATCATATGACACTAAATGATAAATCAACAATTTGTTAGTCCTATTAAACAATATATAAATATATATACAATATATATATATATGTATATTTAAAATTATTATATCTATATATTATAGTTCGTAAATATATCTTTAAATTGCAATATGTATATTGAAAGTATTGACATAATAGTAGGGGGAATATATTAATGAAAAATGTTTGGATGATTAATTTAACGACGTGTAAGAGTTAGATCGTTTCATGCAGTTAAATCGTCTGAATAAATAATGAAAAAATCGGGTAAAAAAAGAAGAAAAGCCTGCCAGTTGTGAACTGCTCACCTCCTTATCTGCATCTGGTGGTTCATCTGTGAATTTTACCGAATGTGTTCTAGATGCTTCACGTTCTTGCCACCCTTCGTCATCGCTAAGCTCAGGTATTTCTCCTTGAACGGATCTCAATCCAACCAACGTAGTACCTAATCTTCCAGAATCTATATTAAAAGATTATATTTATATTAAATAGTTGTTTTTAGTAATAAAATAAAATCCATCAAAATACATACCATCAGGATGATATTCTAATTGAGGTAAAAGGAAACAAGTAAGTACTTTTTCTCCAGTTTCTTCATCAATATCATTTTGAAAAGTTAACATAGGTTGAGCTTGATTTTCACTCAACCAAACTGCTTTCAAATTGAGATTTATTAAAGAATATGGCAAGTGTTGTAACCTGTAATATGATGCATTTTAATATTTATATGATATATGATATTAATATAAAGATAATTGCACCTGTTTCCAGATACATCCAAAACGTGTAGTGATAAACATTGGCCAACTTCTGCTGGAAGGTACTTCAATTTGTTATTTCTTAAAGAAAGTACACCTAATTGTTTTAAATTACCTACAATAAAATCAAATTTCAATATATGTATGTGATTTAAAAAAATGATATAAATAAATGAATTGTGCATCCTTACCAATTTCTATAGGCAGAATTTGTAGACTATTCCTATCCACATTTAAATTATTTAAATTAAGAAGATTTCCTACGGATGTTGGCAATTCTAAAAGAAAATTTTCTGTAAGAATTAATTCTTGCAAATTCTCGCATCTGAAACAAATATAATTATCTATTGACATATATCAAATTCTCTTTAAAGAACTTTGATTCAATTAATTGAAATAAAAAGTGAATTCAATGATAATTTTACCTTCCTATATTTGGATTAAGCGTAGATAATCTATTTTGATCAACTTTAAGAATAGTTAACTTTTTAAGATCACCAATTCCATCTGGCAACTTTTCAATAACATTTTGTGACAAATGTAAATCAGTTAATGATTCTAAACCACTTATTTCTTCAGGAAGATCTTCTAAACGATTTTCCGAAACATCTAAACACGCCAATGTCTTTAATTCACCAATTTCAGGAGGTAAGTGTTGTAATTGGTTGTGATCCAACCATAATTCTTGTAACGCTGGTAATTTTCCTATGTGAGGTGGCTACAATTAACCATAAGAAGAAGAACAATTATTTTGTCGATTCCAATGATAAAGGGGACTTGACAAATTCCCCTAACTCTCTATCAAATGTTTATAATATTTTTAAAAATGATATTTTTTAGGACTTACTAATTCTTCAAGTTCATTATCACCAAGGTCTAGTCGTTCAAGTTTACTCAGTTTCGAAAGGGATTCGGGTAAAACCTTGAGTAAATTTTCACGTAACTCTAACGACTGTAATGCTTCCAAGCTAAATCAAATTCAACAAATATAATAATGTTAAATTTCATCATATTCATAATTGTATAAATTATTGAAGAAATTTCGTAGAAAAATTGTACCTTCCAAAATCAGGTGGTAATTTTGTTAAGGACATATCATTCAAGCCAAGAATAGTTAAATTTCTTAGCTCTACGAAGCCTGCTGGAAGTCTGAAATATATGAAAATATATTGAATTAACAAAAAGAAAACAAAATGAATTCATATATAATAATAAAATTAATTTGACTTACTTAGGAATAGGGTTACTACTAAAATCTGCAATTTGTAACGCTTGTAAGTTTTTAATGTTTTCAGGAATGTCTGGTATATCTGTAATGAAAAAATACAACAAAATAAAATTGGTTTCTCTTATAAAAGGTAATATTTTTCTTTCTTCTTTTTTTCTTTGATAAACATTTAAAAAATGTCAGTTTAAATATTCTTTCATACGTAAAATATATTCTCTAATCTATCCCTGTTTTTCAGATCCGTTGCAACCATGAAATTCAATTTTCCCGGTGATTGAACGATGCTATTTTTCGAAACTCACGCTAGCTAAGTTTAATTCTCCTTCGTTTTCCAAAGTCCCAATCATATTTCATTAAAAAATTATTAATACATAAATTTCCTTTAACCTAACAAAATCCAAATGACTTAACGTTAATACTAAAAAATAAAAAAAAATAAAAACAAAGCAAGTAATTATTTTAAAGTTTGCAGAAGAATAATTATTATGTAAAGAAAATAAAGAAGCAAGTTTTTCGTAGCAAATAAGAGACCTGGTGTAAAAGAAGGAGAATTATTATATTTTCTTGTTTTTTTTTCTTTTTTCTTTTTTCTTTTTTCTTTTTTCTTTTTTCATCATAATGACCAAGCAAAATAAAGGTGCGTGCCGCGTGACGAACGCGTGTTTTACTCCTTTTATCATGTTTTTTTTTCTTTTTTCTTATTTTTTCTTTTTATTTATTCGTACACGTGAGAACACACGCACGCGCAAACCTATACACGTATGTATATTTTTCTATTTTTTTTTTGTATTTTTGTATTTTTGTATTTTTTTTACCGAGAGGTATTTATAATATTCGTTGCATTGTTGCATATGTTGAGAGTATGTATTATTACTGCAGTATTTTGCTGTATAACTTCGGAACAATTACAACCGAGCGTGATTCCGCTTTAAGGGGGTATATCCCCATGACCATCATTCATTTCCCCCTATTCCCCTTTCGTTAATCGTACTTTCCTTTGTTGGAAAAAGAAAAAAGAATAAAACTACTACTAAATATTGATGATGATGATGATGATGATGATGATAATGATGATGATGAGTTATTAATACATTCCGTTAACGGATTGATTTTTGTTCAAGCAATAATAATAAAAATATCAAATAGTTTGAACGAAAAGTTCAAAGTGGACCACCGTATATATATACGGTGAATATATATATAGGTATGAATTAAAGAAGATTGTCACACGTGTAACACTAGCATAATGTTATAATAGTTTGAAGTATCTTTGAAAAGCTTGCCTATGATAAATGTTAAAAGGCCGAGGGTGGATGTTACAAGTTATTTATAGTATTTATCCCTGTGTCAGGTTTTGCTCGAAACGATATTTTAACTATTTCTTGATATTTATCGAACACTTATATGGGGACGTAATCCTAATTTAGTTCTTTTTTAATCGCAATAAGTAAATATTTCAAACCTAGTTTCTATCCAATCCAATATATGAAATTCAGCCTAGTTTTTTATTTATTCTTTTTTTCTTCAAATATATGATTGCATTAAATGAGCATATCCTTGGCTAAAGGGCTTGGAAGATTACTGTGTGTTTGATACATTCGATACTATTTTACAATCGTTCATTGTACATACATGTCTCAGTTACTGGGAAAAACTCGACAGTTTAAAAGGCAATATGTGCTATTTTCACTATCGAGCTGTTTCTCACTCCGGACAGTTATGTGGGGTTTGTGTCCTAGTTTTATACTCACTTTAGCTTATAAAAAAAATAAAAAATAAAAAAGAAAAAAAAAGAAGAAGAAGAAAGAACAAATTTAACTTGATAAAAACATTGTATGAATATATCGTTTAAAGATGAATCATTCTCAATAATAAATGAAATATATTGAAATTTGATATAGAAATAAAGTGTAGTTGTTAAAAGCTTCCAAATTATTCCTTCGTATATTCCAGTCTTTGGTTATTTCATTTTTCTATATTATATTTTTAACATATAACTACATATTGTATTAAATATATGATTGATTGATATAAACTAAGAGACAAAATATATGGAATATGTATGGCGTCCTATGGATCGGTCGATGTATAATACATATATACTTGTCCTAGAAGAACTCGTTGCACGCACATGCGCATTAAATTGAACTATGCATGTGTGTGTGTATACCTGTTGCGTATCACAAATTACTATCTCTCGCACGCAAACGCAACGTGAAGATGATTTTTCCTCACGGATGTATAACTTTGTCATCCGTTATTTTACCTACATTAATTCAATATTATTCGATCATAGGAAACACGCGTGGAATTTTCATCTATATTTTTTCTACTCTTCTTTCTTTATTTATTTCTTTCGGAATAGAAACATGCAATGCGTGGGCGCTTTAATCATCAAGGTGTAAGTTTCCTGAACCCAAACCTGTTGCGGTCACGGTTTATCTTTTACAAGCTCACGCGACGAGTTTTCGCATGATCATGCGTTATATAGTCATTCTTAAATGTGCAGCAACACTAACAGTTAATAGTAATAGTAATAGACAAATTTCTAAACGGTAGATATTTTTTTTTTTTTTTAGAATGAAATGAAAAATTAATTAAACTAATACGAAAATAATGTATGTGTCTAACAATTATTAAATGTTTTTTTAATATTACAATCAATTTAATAATATCTATTAAAATAATAATAGGATAGGAAGTACCTTCCCGATCGACGTAAACCGTTCGACTGTTTCATTGTCCCCTATGAAAGTCGACTCGATTTATTTTGTTTACTTTAGTCGAGCATATGTATAACTAAAATAATACTCCTCTTAGGAATGTCGTATAAACATAATATTAAATCAAAGAAAAGTTCATAGAAGACAACGAAGCAATCTAACGGGAAATTGTTGACAATATACATTTATTTCGATGAGATGGGAAAAATGATTAAATCGAAAAGTTACTTTTAGAAAATAATCAAAGAAATGATATATTAAATAACGGTAGAAATGTAGAACGGTAGAATCGGTTGAGTAATGATGATAGGAAGGACACACGATCGTCTACCTTGCTATAAGAGCAAAACGAATAGATTACGTGGACTTTGAGGAGGACTTGAATTTTCGTCCGGTCTGCGTAATTTAATATTTACCACGGTTGCTTTTCTTAGCGGTTAATGAACCAACCGGTTTACTTGCTTCGTTGCAACAGTAACATGCAAAAGGCTAAAATTACGAAGGCGAAACGTATCACGTTAGATCGATATGTGTAATTATACGTTTGGTTCGAGTGACAGTAACGTTGTTAAGAAGTTCATTTGAACATAACTCGGGCTACATTTCCGAACTTTTAGTTAAAACCGATGTGTCAGTTACTCTACTTTGATTATTTCTTCAACTTGGCATTCACTTGGTATACAAGTTATTAGCAAGAAAATAGGCTAAGGCTATTACTTTTGTTAGTTAGCCTATTATAGAAAGACAGTTTAGTTAGTCAAAGAAATCATCGTAAGCTTATCACGGAAACGACGTTAATGCGTACTCGCATACCTAAGAGACATCAACGGAAACTCAAATAAGGATTGTACAATTGGGTTACGCAAAGCGTGCACAAGCATTTTGCTTCCCGGACGTTCCTTATGTTATAAAAAAACGTGTCTCGTTCGGATTCTAACACGTATCCCGAGATAGAAACACCTGCATAACTTGTGACCTCACGAAAAACTAATACTCGCTGCCAAATACAATGAAACAAACCAGTAACAATGGTGCATTCTGTATATTTTAGGTAAGCGCTTCTCTTTCTCTTTTTTTTTCAAATAAGGTCGAGAGAGAAAGAAAGAGAGAAGCACCAAGTATCGATAAAACGATAGTACCAAGTGGTATGTGTGTGTGTGTTGGTTTGACACACGTAATCGTGATGGCACGTAGAATAACGTAATGACCGTATATGCCTTCTTACAAGAATGTTTCAAAGCACTAGGATTACTTAATGCGACCATGACACTCGCTCTAAAACATTGTATAAATGCGGAAAATTACTTGACACGATGTTTCCAATTTAACATGATTAAAATGATCGGTTTTATATCACAAAAATTTTCAACGAAGTATAATAAGAAAAAAAAAGAAAAGTAGGAAATAAAAAGGTATGGCAAACATTTAACTTAGTCTCTTGGTTTCGATTGGTTTAACCTTTATCTAGAAAATAGTGTCGTTGTTGAACACACATAAGGCTGATAATAAACGTAAAAACCACACCTTCTTAATAATACTTTACGTTTACTCAAACGTACCAAACCCCCCTAAGAATTAATTTCATATTATCATTGCAATCATTAAGAAATTGATGGTAATGGTGTAGAGGAGAAAAAAAGAAAAAAAAAAAAGAAAAAAATATTGTACGCTTGAAATACAAGTTGATATTCATTGAATGTTAGACACCTGCTAAAGCTTAAAATCGGGCTTCGGCATGAGTTGCGTTGGTATTTATTTATCAATATAAAATCTTATTCGTCTGTTGCTGACGTTAAGAGCATTTGAATATAAGCAAAGCCTGTGTAATGTGTTTCAATCCCTGACATTCTTTTCAAAGCTATTTTAAATCATGAATGCTTACCAAATGGTTCTACTAACTTTGTATTGTTTCTATTTTTACACTAATTCAAATTGTTTATATTCATACTGAGACGTAAGAATAAACGTAAGAATAAACGTAAGAATAAAGAAAAAATCATAAAATGAAATCTAAAGAATAGAAAAAATTGAATTAAAAGGATTTGGTGATATATAATCAGTCGAAACACGAAACGACGACATATTTTAAACCGGATGTATAACATTTCGCGGTAATAAATTGTACACTAACATAAGAACCATGTATTTCGATATATTCGGCCCACTTTATTTCTCGCCAATATTAAATGAAAAGTTTACATGTGATTACGACAACAGTATATTCGGTTACAAATGTTAATAAGCTGTATAGCAATCTTTTTATTATTATTACACAAAATATATATTATTCTCGTGTTCATTGAAGTTCTCTCCTAACTGTTTTTAATAAGCTTTCTGTACCAAACTGCCGTTATAAATGTCATTAATTTTGTCATGGTACCGCGACAATAAACTATCTGGAACCAGGAAATAGTTGATGGTAAAAAAGATACGTTGGCTAGCACCACTTTGCAGATCAACTGGATGGAAATATTACACATCTTTTTTTTCTTCTTTTTCTCAGAAAAAAAAAAAAAAGAATTATTTGAAAAATTGGGTTTGCTCGTATTAGAATGATGGCCCCCTTAAGAATCGTAAACGTGTGCTGCTTTGGGTACCATATGCACCACGATTGTGTTCTAAAATCGTGTCGGTTGATAAACAAAGTTAACTGCTCGTTATCAAAGAGAGAAAGAGAGAAAGAACCGATCAGCTTTAGCGTACTACTGATGGCAAAGCCGAAAATAAAATCAACGTGTGTGTGTGTGTGTGTGTGTAGAAATGATCATCAATAAAATTCAACTAGTATCGAGGTAGTATACCCTCTTTGTTTAAAATAAAAAAACTAAAACAAAACAGGATTTTGTCGATAGGGAAAAAAGTATCAGGACGTATAATCACTGATTTACAAATACATATAACATTTAAGTATCAAGCATACATGTGCAATAACGTTATCTTTGAATGCTTTTAAGTCGAGATTGACGCATATAACACATAACAGTTTGAAAAGCTTCCAACGATACTGATAATTGAACCATGAATTTACCACTATAATCAGAATAAGAATTACCATTAAAATACTGGACAATGATTAATTATTTTCCAGTAAAATATATCAATAAATATTGTCAAATAAAACCAAATAAAATAAAAAAGAAAAAGAATGAATATGATCACATCATTCATGCGACATAACATTGAAATGATTTTTTTAGTTTCTAACCGATTGTTCCGACATTGAATCTTCCATTTGAAGCTATTTAAAATGCAAACTTCATTCAATATTAATTGAACGTATTAAATGATAAAAGCTCGTTCCAAAGTGAATAGTAACGACGATTATTATTATTATTATTATATTAGTATTACAATATGTTGAAATCCTACGAATCGTATTCTTCGATGGAATTTTAACAACACAATTATTTATCGATAAACGATTAATAATAATGGAATCGTTAAGCCCCCCTATTATAAAGAACATCTTTTTTATCTTTATTTGAATGCTCGTGTGGAAATGTTTACTTTGTGTTTTTCAAACGATTAAAGGAAAGAACAAATTTTAATCTCTTTCAGAGTTTCCATTGAATCTCTGTTATGTCTAAAAATATTTCCACTTTCTACGTTATAAGATCAACAAGAGATATGGAATATATATATATATACGACGAGAATACGTTGAATCAGGCTATAAATTTTCTTCACATTTTCTAAAGGCAACCCTTTCTTCTTTTCAGTACGAAGGTTTCAAGAAATTTTGGTGAAAAATAAAACCTGCTATATACAATGAAATAATATTCATTCTCCCCACTTCTACCCTAATCTTCCTTCTTTTCTTTCTTTTTTTCTTTCTACTTTTCTTTATTTTTTTTTTGTTAGTTGGTTTTTGTGATGTCTGAATATTTTTCTAAAAAAGAAAAAAAAAGCGATTAGGATCATTCAGTTCAATTAAAAAAAGAAATAAAATGAAAAAGATTCAAAAGGTAAAAACGTTGAGATGAAACGGTAAGTAAATTCAAAGTGCATGAACCCGATGAAGAACGGTAAAGTATAGTAAAGCAAAGTAAAGTAAAGTAAAGGAAAGGAAAGGTAAGGCTTCCCTCTTAAGAAAGTACTTGTAGCCATGAACGAATGAGTGAAAAGGAGAAAGAAGACCAGGGGAAACGTTTCAACATGTCTTCGCTCTTACGAGCCGGTGAATCTTTGTTAGAAAGTGAACAGGATGGAGTAGACGTGCATATATATACATGTGTGTATGTGCGTATGTATATATAAATACTTATGAAAGACGATTTGATGAATACCTGTTACACCCTAGTAAGAATGAAATTATTTTTACTACGTATGATGCATAACACGTGATTATATCAATTATTATACTACGTTTTTTCCTATATAACCTTAATTACCATTAATTATAACATCTGATCGTGGTATGTAAATTGGATTTAAAAAAAAAAACAAAAAAAATCAAAAGAAAATCAATATAAAGGGATAATAACGTTGACCGGAAGATAGATCTTTTTATAACATTAATTAGTATTTATAGATATCAGACATCGATATCAAGATTAAAGAATAGAACTTGATAAAAAGTTATATATCTTTACACGTTAGATTTAATCGTGACGTCATTCAATAGTAGTAGTAGTAGTAGTAACTCGATTAACTTTTTTTAATTGTTTCATTTGAAAAGAAATAAATTTTATTATTAAAAGATCTATTTGTTTGAATGTTGTTTTCTACTTAAGTATTATTACAAATTGATTGAATAAAATTGATGGAGAGGAAAACGTTTAGCGTATAAAATGACAAAGTTACAACACAGATAAATAGATAGTACATGAACAAATACATGCATACATATATATATATTGAGCAAACACGTGGTTGCTCTGACTCAATACTACTAATGTTGACAGTTAAAAAAGTGAAAAAGGATAAAACATATCAAAGAAAAATAATAATATATATGACTACATGAATTTTTAAAAAGATAATTTTAGTATATATATGTATTTATCGTTTACCCAAATATTTCATCTTTTATAATATTACTACTACTACTACTACTCTACTACTGTTAAAGTCATAATACCTTATCTCTCTGTTTATCTTTTCTCTTATACTTCTCCCACCAAAAAAGCTCTCCCTCTTACAATCCGTAGTACGACGAGACGTAAAGATAATATCCCGTTAATGAAACTCGTCCGTTCAGTCCCGCCTTTTTTGTTGCGTAAACTATATTATAACTATCAGTTCTACGTTGTGCATTAATATATATAAAACACAGATGCATACACATGAAACCATTTTTCTTATCTTTCTTCAAGTATCATACAATCTGAGTTTTTCTATTTATTTTATAAACGTGACGATAATGACAACGACGACAACGACCAACTTTTCCAATAGATATTTCCCCTGTGAAACCTTCGAAGGGCCTACGTCGATCGTTTCCATGACGAAAGAGTAAAAGAGAAAGAGAGAGAGAGAGAGAGAGAGAGAGAGAGAGAGAGAGAGAGAAACCGATCGAGTGTGCTAAAGAATCGTGCTTGAAAGAGGAACATGGTTGTGTAGAAAGTAGTGGGAGAGGGATAGTGAAAGAAAAAGAGAGAAAGAGAAAGAGAAAGAGAAAGAGAAAGGAAAGGTAGAAGCAACTAAAAGAATAAGAGAGACAAAGATGAAAGAAAGAAAGAGAAAGAAATAGTGAAAGAAAAAAAAGAGAAAGGAAATAAAAAGAAACCCCCCAAAGAAGAAAACTCGTGCACGGAACATCCAAGAATCTTTATAAGCTCAACCGGTATTGGCATTTATTGCTTTCTGGAATGCCGTAGTAGATCCTTAACTTTTTTTTTCTCTTTTTTTTTTGGTTGCATTCTTCAGTTCTCAATCCTATTATATATCCTCTGTTGGAAAATGCAGTGTGAAAAACGAAAGAGACTATTATGAAAATAATACAGCTCTCTCTCACCGTTCCTGGATACGTCCAATTCCACGAGGTTCTCAAAATTTTGTATGTCCGGTGGCAAACGACCAATTTCATTGTCGCTTAGTCCGAGTTTTCGTAGCCTCTGAAGACGGAAGAAGTTCTACAAAAAAATATTTTAAAATGTTAGATGATAGTTTTATTAATGTACTACTGTATAACCGATAAGATTGAAAGATATATGTAGATAGTAGTAGTAGTGTAGTAGTAGTAGTAGTAGTAGTAGAGTAGTAGTAGTAGTAGTAGTAGTAGTAGTAGTAGAGTAGTAGTAGTAGTAGTAGTAGTAGTAGTAGTAGCAGTAGTAGTAGGAGTAGTAGTAATATAATGACAGAGTATAGTATAGTATACAGAAAAATTACGTCGTAAGCGTTCCACGTCTATTGTAGCGCAACGGGACGAGACGTCATGGAGGCAGTTGGAGAAAAAGAGAGAAAAAATAAAAGAAGGGAGAAAGAACAAGAGGGAAGACAGAGAGAGAGAGAGAGAGAGAAAGAGAGAGAGAAAGAGAGATTGGTACAATAAAGTTGGCATGCGGCAAGTTTATAATTGCTTACCTTCGGTAATTCGCGTATATGATTCGCATCGAGTAAAAGTTCCTCCAAGCTCCTCGAATATCTCAGGATATCGTCGGGGACGCTAGGCAGAGAGCAATGACGCTTGTCAACGTATTCCACCTGCCTGTTACACCCTTTAAAAATTGGAATGTAGCGAAACATGGTATTCCTCCTCTATCTATCCTCTCTTTTTTTTTTCTTTCACTTTCAATCACGTAAATGCAGCACCGAACATAATTGTCTCTGATAAGCACGGAATATTAAAAAGGTGGATTTAACGCGCACTTTTAACTATTTGCACATATTTTTTGTTCAGGTAACGGGTGCGTCAAATAAAACGCGGAGCGAAATAAGCGGCACAACATACACTTTCACGCCCTACTCGGCTTTAAAACGCGCTCACGGCTTGTGCTTCCAAATCTGACGTCATCACGGCCACGAACCATGAACAGCGTCGTCTTGATCTCGAACTTATAGTCTACCGTCGTGCCATCACGTGAATATTTCATGAACTACATAGACTACGTAATCTAATATGGCTACCTACTTAACCATTTCTTATGTACATTTTACGAACACACTTTGGGAATGCAATTTACATGCTATGCGATTCTTTTCTTACTAAATAAAATTATTAATGGCATAAGAAATAAATACAATGATAATTTATGTGCATCGTGTCATATGTCACGTAATGTCAAATATATGTAATATATAAATACGAATGTAAAATGTGATGGCTGCAAATAAAATATATGTACGAAAATATAAATATATATAAAAATACATTTCTCTCTTTGTACATAAATTATTATACATAAACATGATTTTTCATTGCAGAGCAAATTTCTATTTATTGATGATTCATTTAGAATAATTTGTTAATAAATTATTAACTATTTATTTATATATTTATTCCAAATACAACATTATGGATATAGAAATCTTATCAAATTATTTGGACACATACCGTGGACGAGATAAAATTTTAAGTACTTTATCATACATAGCAAAATTAGCTACTGTGGTTACTACATCTGAAATAACAGAAAATAAATTAAAAATATTTAGCAGTAAAATAAGCGAATGTAGAGTAGCCTTACGTTTATTAGATGATTTACCAACGTTTCATTATGCAACAAAATATAAATGGGGAAAACAGGTATTTTCTTTTTTTAAATTCAAGTGATTTTTTTTCTTTTCATATTTTTCTTTAAAATTTAATATATGATCTTGTAGGAATCTGATTGGTTTATTAGAAGTATAGAACTGATACAAATTGGGGTAAATATGATTTTTTGTCCTATAGAACATATCTGCTGGGCTGGAGAAAATAAAATTGTATCGCTTAATTCTAAACTATGGAATAACGTTATTATATGGTTTTGGGTAGTGTCTCTTCATCTTTCTTTGACAAAGTAAGATTTCATTTAAAATTATCATATTTTATATATATATATATATATATATATTAGGGTGGGTCAAAAAAATCAATTATTTTTTTTACAAGTGCCACGGAAAAATGGGTTGCTAGACACCTTAAAAAAATTCTCACCAAATATGAGCTCTTAATTTTAATAGGAAGATCCTCCGCATCGCAGTTTTTTATTTTTTTCTCTGTCCAATAGAATAAAATTAATACCTCATCATTAATTATTGATTGTACAGAAAAAAGTTTTGAAAGAATTTTATAGGTAATTTAATGCTCTACAAAAAAGGTATTCAGAGACAGAAATCAGTAAAACATGAAAGTTTGATGATGAATATCTTTTGAACGCTTAATTTAATCGCCAAAACATAAGACACCATTTTTATAGAGCAGTTAATTTCCTACAAAAATTTGTATTGCGCATTTTATAATAGTCATTTATTGTCGAGTTATAAAATTCATAAACAAAAATGAAATTTGTCTTAAAATAATCAAACTTAAGCCTTCAATATCATTCAAATGGTGAGGTTTACGGAAAAAATATAAGATACTTTTTTTGTAGAGCATTAAATTTCCTACAAAATTCTTCAAAAACATTTTTCTGTACAATCAATTAATGATGAGGTATGAATTTTATTCTATTGGACTGAGAAAAAAATAAAAAACTGCGATGCGGAGGATCTTCCTATTAAAATTAAGAGTTCATATTTGGTGAGAATTTTTTTAAGGTGTCTAGCAATCCATTTTTCCGTGGCACGTGAAAAAAAAAATAATTGATTTTTTTGACCCACCCTAATATATATTACTCATTTTGATTTATTTTGCTATTTCAGATCATTAAGAAAACTAAGTCGTTTGAAGTTAAACGAATCTCAAGGAAATGGAATGTGTGAGAATTCAAAGTGAGTAATATCCCTTAACAATTTACTGTGAAATTTATCTATTATTTTAAATGTCAAAAATAATAACGAATATTTCAGCAGTGAAGCAAAGGAAAGTATTAATCGTGATATTCAAGAAGAACTACTAACATGTTTATGTTTGTTATTGGACATAACTTATGCAGTTAATTATCTTCCAAGTGGTGTACTTTGGGGAGGATTTTTGAAAACGTGGCATGTTGGAGCACTCGGTACTATATCGTGTTGTGTTTCTGTTTATCGAGCATTGCACCAGAGAGTAATGCAAAAAAAGAAATTATAACGATAAGAGTATTGATTGTATCTATAATGAATTTATAATTTTGTAATTATAAATGTATTATAAGTAAAAAATAAATAGTGTACTTTATTTTAATAAGCGTAGTTATTTCAATATATCACTTTAATATAAGTAGAGAAAAAAAGGGGATTATTAAAGAACGCTTTATTTAGTTGAATAAATCAGATTCAATACAGAGCACCTGTCGAACAAGGGTACAATACGAAAAGCTAAAGCGTCATAAATTACTTATATTGTTTATAGCTTTTTCATAGTCAAGATAAAGGTATCGAATTTGTTTTCATTACAATGTTTACTACTGTGTAAATGTTCGTGTTAAAGTGATAAAGTTAAATCGTTGCTATAATATGTTCTAAATTATAGTCATATTAATTCTTATTATTAATAAAAACTAAATAATAGGAGAGGCACTTTTTCTTGAAAATTAAAATAATTCCATAACTATAGTTAAATTGTTTAAAAGTTTGATTAAATTGTTTAAAAGTTTTAGGAAAGCTTGACATTATGCGTACCAATAACAGTCTTTTTCAATTAACACTAAATCACCCTGTGTATTGCGCGTGGTATCAATGATTTAAAAATAATTTATTTTCTCTCTCATGTTTGAATAAAATCTAAGAAGATTATATTAAAAGGCACGACATATTAAAAGTTTGTAAAGGAGACATATTTTAGATAAAAGAGCATCTTTAAAATTTGTGTCAACCTCTAAATTCTCTAAATTGTTAATGATAGCTCGATACTTTTTGTGCAAGTAAGTATAGACTTGTTTTTTGTTACTTTACTTTTTCCGTCCTAGCAAAAATGACTTACGGGCTAAAAATAGTCCTAACATTAAGTCTTTTGGAAGCCTGATCAAAGCATATAATTATGTATATGCATTATATGTTAAAACAATTTTCACGTGAATTTTGTTTTATATAACAACAAACACGTTTATCTTCTACTTCGTCATTTCTTCAAACATATTGTAACATAATACATAATATTTTCAATCTGTTCAAGTATATTTAAGAGTATCTTCTTTGTATATTATTATTCTATAAGAGAATTTATAATTATATATATATATATATATAGTAGATTTTTTTTCTTCCTGAACAGTCTTATATTCTTTCAACATTATTTTCTATTGCATTCATTTTTCTCAGTGAATATTTCTACCATTAACAATGCGTTACTGTTTGTTTAGGCGCGATTAGATTATTGATGAAATGGACAAGTTATTAGGAAGAAAGAGAAAGAGTGAGAAAGTGAGTGAGAGTGAGAGGCTTAATTTTTATTAGAATGCCATTATTATCTTAGAAATTTGTTGTATGCTTTGACAAAAAAGGCACCAACGTAATTTCAAATTAAAAATTGTTACAATAGTTTACGAAATAACTTCATACATAATAAAAAGTATATCATTTGAATTAAAAACAATAATAAACGTAATCGAATTAAGTAAATAAACTCTCTTGTAGCAATAATATTAAATGATATATTATTATAATATTGTTTGATAGGATAAATGAAAATAATGAATTATTTTTTAAAGGAAACAAAAATCATGATGACATGTAATGAAGGAAAAATCAGAAAGGATTTAAAAACAAAAAGAAAAAGAAAAAATCAAAGACAACAAAAGAAACACACACGGCGAATTATGAAAGGAGAATAAAAAAGAAAAAAAAACAACAAAAAATGAGAATAACACATTATAAAATTATCTGCAAAAATATAACTTTTAATTAATTCAACAAAATGATATCAAAACATAATAAACGCGAGGTAAAGAATATACGACGACATTTTATCGAAAGAAAATATATATGTAACGCAATATAGTAACAAAAAATAAAAACAAAATCAATTCACTATAATGCGTGCCAGAATCGTAGACCGTGTACTTCTCCATTTCGTCAACAGTTTAAACAGTCCCAGCGGATAAAGGCTTATTAAAAAAGCTTAGCCCGCTTTTCCACAACTAACAACAATTATAAATTATTATTAACTACGGTGGGCACGAATCGGTATTCTTTCTCTATACTCTATAATATAAAGTAAAATTAACGATGGGTGTATTATTTATTACTAGGCGACTGTTCGAATTGGAAGAACGGCCTGCGTACTGGAGATAATACTTTCTTCAAAATCGATTCTCTTACCAATATATTACTATCATTTAGTATATATCATGTAGTAGACCGTACAAAAAAAATAACAAATACAATTGTTAATTCGCCCAATTAGAAAAAAAGGACTAAATGTATAGTCTCGTTAAAGTAATAATTAACAATTAAGCGTAAATCTTCTGCCAAGAAGTAGTTATTATCATAATCCATCATCATGGCGACAAGAATATCGCAAATAAATTCTAAGCTTTTAACTAAGCTTATCCACAATCTCATCGCTATACATTTTAACGACTTTTCATTTGTCGTATTAAAAAAAAACAATATTATATCACACCATAAAGCCATCATTCAGTCTGTATGAAAATTTAACGAAAAGGCGACAATAATAATACTACCTTATATAACGTATAATCTCTCTCAGTGCAATTCTGGTGAATTATTGACACGATTACTTTTTTTTTTACGTAGTAAAAATAAGAGCACAAGAGCACCACAGACCCTAAGTAAACATACTAAATAAAAGTAATATGCTTGTCTCGAATGTAGCCCAAATACACCAGATTCATCGCCACATTCTTAAATGATAACAACTTAATCGTTGTACAATTTTCTAAGAGATAAGCTGGAATTTTCGATATATATCCGTCCAGCTACCTACAGCTTTTTATAATAAAAACTAACATTATACCCTGTCAATAAGTCAACCAGTGCAACGTCCGTATCAAAACAAATAGTCAAAAGAGAACTGAACGTGGCTGCACGGGGAATGAACTTCCATTATTCTTTCAAATACAAAAATTCGAACTGCGGGAACTACTAGTGTTAATACCCATGTTAGGTGATAATTCGATCACCTGACTTTTTTTAGAATTACGCGTTAAAGGCTTATGATATCGCATTGATTCCATAGAATGTTGCCATAACCAGCATCTACGGCAAAAATACCTGAAACATATCTGAAATTAAATAGTAAATATAGCGTTACTTAACGAATTCTTTCTTATTAAATTGATGAAAATGTAATCATGATTTTTTTTCATTACTTCTTCACGGCAGAAATAAGTTCCCTGTTGGACGAAACATCCAGAACACATGGAATCTTCAAGATAAGGATCAACTTGTACCTAACAATATGACAAAATAATATAATAATGTTGTATTTTCAATAAGCTATTATATATATTTACCTTTTTTGTAAATTTAGCAGTTTTTATTTCTATAAAAGCAGCTGACACTGCTTTTTTGTACGAACTTTTCGTACTAAAGGTAACACGACCTGATCCTATTGGATACTTGTACTTATCAGTATCAATACCTGAAAATACAAATATTTTCGTTCATTTAATCGTTCATTAAATCTTTATTTCAATATCAAATTTCAAATCACCTGTATAAATAACTCCATGAAATAAATCATCCATAATCTTGGCTAAACCTTCGGCAGTTAACATGCCATGCAATGCACCAACAAAAACTGTTTTGTGCGGGTCAAGCTTTTGTGATGGTAATTTAACATAATTACTGTCGTTAAGAATCCATGGAATTATTTGAACCTAGCGCATTTATAAAAACGTAACGCATTAATTTATATTTATATCAATAAAAATGATAAAAGAAAACTATTCTTACGTAACATACTTCTTTTCCTTTCATACGTTTTGAAGAAATTCTATAATACCAACTTCCACCATTAGTAACATCGTGCGTACAACAGGCCAACAAAGATCGTACCTAAAATCATTTATATTTACAATTAATGTAAGATTGTTCCTTATGCGCGCACATGCTTCTTCGTAAAAAAATACAATACATATATAATACCTGTTTTTCATTATCAAAAATAATATACGCGTAGCCCTTAGGTTGTGTAGTAGATTGTTCTTTTTTCGGCCATTCAACGCGAATTGGACCAAATTGCTTGAACGTAGCTATCAAAAGGGATTCCGTAATATCCCATGGAAGACCACCAAGAAATACTTTAGAAGAATATCCTGTTGGTTTTTGTATACGTTGAGGCAATATACCACTCCAAGTACAAGTTGGGTCACAAAGCGCTGAAAAAAATCATATATGACAATTTCAAATGTTATGTACATAAAAAGTTGTTTATCATTAAATTATTGATTTACTACCAGCTGCATTTCTATGAAACTTTGCCGCTCGATCCAAAGATATTTGTGGATCAGGAATATTGAGAGGAGAATTTAACATCATATGAGGATTTCCCGTTGAGCAGCAACCCTTCTCGTGATTTAAAATTGAATTCAAAAATGTTCCAGATGGCGGGGAACCGCAATGGTGAGGAGTACGATTATTTTGTCCGTGTGTTTGTTGATGATACAATGATGATAAATTTTGATGAGACGAAGATAAATATTTTTTAATCGCCATACGTTGCAATGCCGCTGTCCTATTATTTCCATAGAGATCTGTTTCTGGTGACATTAATGATCTTAAAGATTGTGGATAACATCTGTGAGACGATGTATTTAATGACAAACAATTCTGTAAATAAAAAAAATATATCATTATATTTGTTAACATTTAATTTGATAATATATAAAAAGAAACAAAAATAGTTTAATTTATTAATAATTACCATTATGTTAGATAAAGAACCATCCATACTATTAGAACCACTCGTCTCCGAATCTGCTGGTGAATTGGATCGTGATACATGGCAACCTGCTGTATGAGGAGGATATTCTAACGTAGGACTGCCGCAACTACTAAAATCAAATACACACATGTATATATTTATATACATAACATACATATATATTAAATTATTTTTTGATTATGATCATTCATCTATCTATCTAACACCTGCATTGCATACCTGTATGGTGGAGAACCACGAATAGCTCTGCCATATGGTGAATGAACAGGTGATGGAGGAGAGCCTACATGTTGAAGCGACGAACGACTTGCTGCCGATGATCCTGAATACAAGCTGTTAGCACTTTGAGGAAAGGTGTATGGATTGGAGTATAAGCTTCCAGGTGTACTTGGACTTCCAGAAGTAGTCATCGAATTTGGCGAACCAGGTACATCGACCGTAGACGAATTAGAATAAAATCCGTGATTGTCCTCGCACTATTATAATTATTAATATTTTTCATTAAATATCCTATATATCCTATATGCATTTTATTTTGATACATCGCATCTTCGTAAGACGATCCTTGGAGTATATCCAAACTATTAACATAGCGAATTATCACGAAGGATAGACGATTTCGAAGGAATATAACAAGTTTACGAAAACCATCATCGGAGGTAGGACAAGAAAGAAAAGTGTGGAATAGAATCGTTTGGCTCAAGTCTGCAAGTACTTGGCAAAATCGAGGCCAAAATCGAGGTCGCTCCGAGGCGTTCCGCTGCTTCTATGTAATTTACTTTACTCTACGTGTTATAAGCCGAGCCTAATGCACACATTTCGATGTTCCAAGGATCTTATTCTCTGCATAACATTAACTACTAACACACTAATGTATTCAACAAGAGAACAATATTTATTTTCCTATACTATCCTATAAAAGGGCTTTAACTTTTGATAATCTTATAACAAAATTATTTTAGGTTCACCTTAATAATAAATTGAATAGATATCTTCAAATTTTGATAATAATAATAATAATAATAATATATATATATATATATATATATATATATATATATATGAGTTGAGTAACAAATGAGTGGCAGTTTATATCGATGATCGATATGGCGGGTTGCCGTTTGAATTGCGAAAAATTAGTCGGTCTGGATAGAATAAGGGGTAGTTGGAGTTACTCCAATGGGGATAATCATTGTTCCGGTTATTGCATTGGCAGCAACCAGACGTCTCAAGCACAATACTGCCTATTTCACGTTTGACGTTTTTATCGCAACCTAACGCGTAATATTTACAGTCTGCCAAAATTGTTGTAGGCTCCATTTCTTACATGTATATACACCACAACAACCAATAACCACCAACCACCCCCTTCTATATTATCCTCCATTATTATATTACGTCTTTGAATTATCCGACATTTCGTGGAACTTCATAAACGATAAAATAAAAAAGTATGTTAAAAATTCATCCTCGGGCAAATAAAAGTCGACATTTTCATTCAATAAAATATTTAAGTTACTTTATCGGTTAATTCTAAATTTACTTTTGAAAGTAAATATGTATATATATTTAGGATATAATGTTTTATAAGGTTTAAATTTTGAGAAATAGTATTTTTAAAAATTGTAGAAAATGATTGTCATATTAAAGTTAAGAATTGTTATCTTCTATAGTTTAATCATACAAGTTTTATTATCGTATTTAATTTCTCCAGATCCACCTACTTTGCCAACGAGATTCACACAGTTAAATGATCCTACGAATCACCGTATAATCGTACTTTCAAACCAGTCTAACAATTATATGGCTTTTACACACATAATATATATATATATATATATATATATATATATATATATATCATAAATATAACCATAAATATAATCATAAATTTCATAGAAATAAGCAATTTCTCTTGAGATACGCGATTCAACCTTTAATAATATATACTTTATCTGTATAATATATTATTGGTACGATATTCACCGAAACTAATTTCAAATTTGTAACAACCGATTGAACGAACAAGTTTTATTACTAAAACACGACTAGCATAATAGAAGATATTCTATGAATCCAATTCTGGTTATTGGAAGTCTAAGGAAAACTTTACGCGTGAGACAAATTTCAACGACACAATTAAAATTCTACAAATATATATAACACATTGATTTACCTGATAACGTTGATGAGAGGAGGACACCTGATTATTACGATGTTGTCCGCGTTGTTGATAATTTCGATAATTCGATGAATCGACTGCAGTTTGATTGCCCATTAATGATCCTCGAGGTAAACTCAGACCAAATAAATCCGAAATGTTCATATCACCTATAAGAACAAAAAATACAAAGAAAATTTTTAATAGAAAAATCAAGAATCGATAATTGTATCGATTATTTTCGAAAAATTCCTTACTATAGTAGTATCATGTAATCTCGAAGTAACCATTTAAACGTTATATAATTAACTTTTCCATTCAGTTTGATATATTAAATTTGATTGAATTTAAATGTTACATTTAAGATCTAATTAATTAAATATAAATAAAAATAACATTATAAGCTCACTTTCTATATTAGAACTTTTGGTAGATTGCGAGCAGGAGGCATCGTGTGAATAATTTGAATACAAGCTCGACGTCGTTGGTAAATCTAGCAATAAATTGTTGATAGATTGCAACTGATGCAATTGTTCGCGTTCCCGTTCCCGTTCACGTTGCGAATCTCTTTGTTGTTGCTGCTGCTGTTGTTGTTGTTGCTGCTGCTGCGTCTTTTCACGATATTGCTGCTGCTGTTGCTGCGCCTGTAAAAGTTGTCCTCGTTCTCTTTGCTGCAACTGCAATTGCTGCATCTCTTGATCGTGCTGTGTATGCAATTGCAAACCCTGCGTCGTCGTCTCGTTACGTTCCGAGCCTTCCCACGTGTTAGTTCCATCTTCATCGTACGGCAAAGACAACTAGGAAAGGAAAAGGGGAAAATAATAAAAACTAAATAAATAAACAAATAAATAAATAAATAAGAATGTAAGATATAACACTTTTCTTATTTCATTTGAACAAAAACGATCATCTTTGTTACTATCTATACGCATTCATTCGTGAAAATAATACGTACATACATATGTAAATAAGTATGAAGCGTATTTTACTTATTCATATACACACATACATATAGATCTACTCGAAGAAAACATGAAAAGATACAAGAATAAAAAAAAACCCCAACACACTTTTTTTTACGAGTCATATAAATAAAATTTTCGAACAAACACATTTGTGGTCCAATAGCGTGCAGAGAGAGTCACGATGTGATATAAATAAATATATAGAGAGAATACAGTAAGGTGAGTTTACGTACCCAAGAATTTTTCGACCTCATCTCTCTGTAAACGACACCGATCAAATGTGTGTGTGTGTGTTTCTGCAAGCTTTCGATAGAGACAACACGAAAACAGGACACGACGCCAAGGACGTCACTTCCAGCTCGTGTTTGTGGAATTTGCGAAAAAAAAAAAACAACACACTTTTCTCTCGGGTCAGGAGAGATAACGAGCAAATATCTATTATTCAATATCTCTTAAGAGGCAAACTAAACTTCTTGGAATCGTGTCCTTTCAAGTTCAAAGTAGTGTGAGAGGACGGTTTAACAGAAAACTTCTTAGAAATTGTACTTTCTCATATATAATCATCATTGTTAACACGATGCTAAGGTTCTATTCCGATATTTATATATACATAAACATATGTATATTAATGCGTATCACGTTTCTAACAACACATTTCTTCATACGATACAATATAATGTAATAAAAAAACAATATTATCCATAATATATATAGTAAGCGTAAATAAAGATAAATAAATACAATAGAGAGGAAGGAGGAGTTTTCTCTTTTGTTCCTCTAAATACGAATAATAGAAACTATTCTCAGTTTTAACTTTACCAAACATCAAAAGGGAAAGAAATTAAATTTGTATGGCGAATCTGATGTTTCCTTTCTTTTTCTGCATAATATGACATTATCGCATTGAGAAATCAAACACCTGTCGTAAGCAGCGCATAATTATTCGCTGATTCGTCAAAAGATATATATATAGAAATCTTTGAATAACATCTTATATATATATATATATATATATATGTACTACTTGTTAATCAAACGAACGAACGAACGAACGAACGAACGAACGAACATAAATGTATCTAAATAATTAGATTTGTAAGGGTAAACAGTTATTTGAACATCGTAATATCTTGATATGATATAAACTAAGCAAACAACAAGCGAACAAGTACAAACTGTGCAAGACTAAAATATTGAAAACACTATTTATATGTTGTAAACGACAAATTTTGGTAAAAGAATAAAAGAAACAACGAAGAAGTAGGAGCAAAGATAAAAAAAAATAAAAGAAAAAATTTAGTTTGTTTTTTTTCTTTCCTTTCTATTTCTTCTTTATTTTTTTACGCTTTTGATTTTACATATCGAAACTAGTATAATATCTCTTAACACTTTATTCTTTCTTTTTTTGAGGAATAATTCTGTTTTCTAATTAGTCAATAATATCAAAGTACGCATGCGAAATGTTAATAAGAATAATATATGAATAAAGAACGAATTGAATATGAAACATTTTAAATATTATTAATGTAAAATTAACACGAACGGTGCATATACATATACGCGATTATTACGCTTATGTAAGATCAAATTCTCGATAAGGGGAAGTTTCTATAATAAAAATCAAATTTTCGAGATCTAATCTTATTAAATTATGATTTTAAATCTAATTTTATATATATATATATATATATATATAGCTAATTAAAAAACTCTACCTAATGTCTATTATTCTTAAATTGTAAATTTATTGACGGAATAGAAGAAAGAAGGTCACAATTGCGTTAGAAATTGTGACGTAACAAAAGGAGGAAGTAAAATACAGGTCATCACGTCGGTTATCTCAGGATTACGGGGGAAAAAAGGGAATTACTTAAATTTTTTTTCTTTATATTATTTTCTAATTTATCGATATTAATTATCGTAGGATAAATATATATTATATTTCATAATAAAATTGGAAATTCAATGGACGGTGGTTGTCCACCACCTTTGTTGAAAAAAATGCGTATTGTAAGCGTGAAAGAAATAAAACGTTTGTTTTTTCTTTTCTTTTTTTTTTTTTCAAAACCCAAGAAGATAAATATAAATGAAACAAAGGGGAAGAAGAAGAACAAGAAGAAAAAAAAAAGGGGAAAATAAAGTCAGAGGGCGCAACGATGGTGACGGCGTGAAACGATAAAGGTAAGATTCGTCCATCAATCCGCGGGCCACGCAACGTGTTTTG
Source organism: Polistes dominula (assembly GCF_049000335.1). Classification (NCBI taxonomy): domain Eukaryota; kingdom Metazoa; phylum Arthropoda; class Insecta; order Hymenoptera; family Vespidae; genus Polistes; species Polistes dominula. The sequence goes on from NW_028300865.1 coordinate 3,095,099, forward strand.
CACGTGGTCTTTTCGCAAGAAAGAAAGAGAAAGGAATATATGATTTATTCATCTATATATACGTAGATATCTATATTAATAACAATTCATCCTATTTGTTTATTATCTTTGAGGACATATCTTTTGAATTTAATGGATGCTTCAAATCGATTAACAATTCTTCTTATAGTTTAATATAGAAAATGAAAAGATATTAAAGCTATAATAGTGATTTCGTATTATTATGAAAAACAAATATGTAACAGAACATTTGAATGATTAATATATTTATTATACGCGTATACTTACTGGTTGCACCAACGTAGGCATGTCCAGATCGTCCGTTTCTTGAGAACTTTCGTCACACACTCTTCTTCTATCGTTCTCCAAAGGACTACGTGTGTACGCCGATTAGACTGGTGAACTATTGATAAGGTTCGGCGTTTAGGGTTTAGCCTATCTCTTCGTGTTTTTCAGTCAAATCACACCTAATGTCTAACGAAATCGCGTATAAATCGTAATGAGCATTTTATAATTTCATTGAAAGAAAAAGAAAATAAAAACAAAAGAAAACAAAAAAGAAATACTGAGAAAGAGAGATAGATGGATAAAAAAAAAGAGGGGTGAATGAAAGAGAGAGAGAGAGAGAGAGAGAGCGAGATAAATGAAAAATAGAAAGATATGTAAAATTATAGAAAAAAATACATAAAAAGAGAGAAAAAGCGATAGAAAAGAAGAAAATAAAGAAAATGAAAAATATAAAAGTCGATTAAGACAATTGCAAGATTTTCTTGAAAGGGGTTGTACCCGAAGGAAAGAAAGAATAGACAGAAAGAGAAAGAGAAAGAGAGAGAGATAAAATAAAAAGAAAAGGAATAAAAAAGAGAAAAAAAGAGAAAAAGAAATAAACCTTGTATATATCTTCAACGTGTGTTTTTGTCTTCCATTTGTAATATTTGATCTTCTTGCTAGAAGAGGACCTGTATCTTTCAAATTTTTTCAGTTGTCACACTAATATACAATTAGAGATTGAAGAGACACTGGAAATACGAAGAGAGAAATTTAAACAGCGACGTAACGATGTCGAAGGCGGAACGACAGTTCCTCTTCACATTACGCCGCTTCGCGAACTGAATTGCGGATATCCCCCTTCTACCTCTTACCCCACCCTTTCCCCACTATCTTCTCCGCCCTTATCATCCCCACCACTAGACTTACTTCTCTTCTCAGCAAATCGGAAATCCTTTCTGAATTTCATCGACGCAAATCGTAACGTGCCTTTTATCTATGTGGTGGGTATATAGATTTGAATCTAAGAAAATCAGCACTTCCGATCGGTATTGACCAATTGCCCGTTACATTTTCATCTTTGTCGAATCATATTCGACTAACGATCGATAACTTCATGTCACAGACGTTTCAAATTAGTTAAAAAAAAAAAAAATACGCTAAAAATTCATATTAATTATAAGATGTTAATATGACGCTACTTTATGTGTCATTGTATATAATAATTAATAAGATTTACTTACGAAAATTACGATTATGTATATTAAAAAACTTTAATTAATAAATAGAGTACTTTATAGAAATGAATTTCTCTATATAAATGAAATATCAATTATCTATATGATTTTCAATTGTTGGAACAATAGTTGCAACTTCCAGGACTCTTCTCGTACTGTTGAAAATACTTTTTTCTAACTAATACTTAAATAATTAGCGATTTTTAAAGAGAGAATTTTAACTGAGCGTTGCAAAGAAACATTTTTAAAAATCTATAGTTGAATATCGTAGTGTTCTATCATATAAAGGGGGTGTTTTTCATATTACGTATATAACTTCAAGTCAAAATCTTAGCATTACGTGGGTTTATCATTCTGGAATGATAAAATTAAAAAGCTTACGACGTTTATTGTTAAAAATAATGATTATAAATATAATGTGAAATAAATTAATTAATTACCTGCGATAGACATTTTTGAAATTATTTTCAAACGTAATAACATTTTTCGATTACAGCGATCCAAGTGACATCGTAGTTAACTAGGTAATTTAAGTACCTTCTCATTGCGCTTTAAATGTAAATGTCAAGACAAGATAACTCAATCGCGCCAACACTTAATGACTATATAGTTAAGATAATTATAAATGATTTTACCTATACGAATTACACTACATTAATCTATAAAAAATTGAGAAATTGTATAAACAAATATATCTAATGAAATATCTAATTAGGATAAAAGCATAGGGTCAAAGTAATTTTGAGATTAGATTGCATCAGATTAATCAATATTTCAAATGCACCAATCAGAGTGTAGTCTATATATGTGAAGATCTCTGATTGGATGATGTAAAACCGCTCTATTTGACCCGATTTCCGTAATATGATCGAATCCAAGAGAATGAGATAGTATGACTTTGGTGTATTTTCTACTGTTGACCACAGGATGACGCTGTCGCGCTTGTCGTGGCAGAGAATTTTGAATCATTTTCTTCGGAGCTTGGATTCTGGGTGGGAGGGAGGCAAGGAAGATGATGGCAAGGGAAGAACGAATCGCGTGCTAACGCAAAACTAAAGCAGGCGTTACTGGTGTGGTGGTTGTTGCATTTACGACGGCAAACGTGCGGTCAGAGTAATCGACTATTGCCGGTTGAATATTTTAAACAACGACGCGATGAATAACATATTTTTGTTGATCATGTGAAAAGACAAGGATTTATGAGGTCAACAGAATTTTTTAATTAACTGCGAAAGAAACCAGGGCCCGGCCAAAAACACTCCTACGAGACGATGTCAAACATGCGGCGAAGATTTTTTCTCATGAGTCTCGTTATACGACGGCGTGTTTCGGCTAAGATTTGTCAGTGAAACCGGTGCCAATGAGCGTTAATATATGGCGGCGCGAGTATTTTTGCTTAGTATCTTGTTTACAGAAGTACTAAAGCCCGCTTGTGCTGCAGGTGCGTCTTTTACTGTTGCCATCAGATCTGTTTGTTTACACTCATAGCGATGTCGCATGGCAATTCGTTATTGCGGAAATACTTTGCTAATAATCGTTTATTATGTTTACTTTTAATTGCACGCATTAGTTTTTCTTGTTTTTTCTATCAACTTTTTCTCTAAACTTTTTCTAAGAACGTTATATATATATATAACGTATATATGTATATATATATATATATATATTTTATTGATTTGCATTTATAATAGTAAATACAACAATAACAACATCAAACAAATTATTTTTCCTTTATTTAAATGAAATATTTCATTAATATGATGTTAATTGTTATTTATGTATATATATTGAAAGATGATTATTTATATTTTACAGGTGTCAAAGGTATTGGAACAAATATAAATAATAGAAATGTATCTAAATCGGATGGTTCTGATGCAGATTCGACAAAAGGTTTTACTGCGACAACAGAAATAGAACCTAGTGGTCATGTAATATTGGGAAAGAAATCGATAATACTTAATTGTTTAGCTGATACTAATCAAACTATTTCTTGGTTACGTAATGGAAAACCAATACCACCATGTGGTTCTACCCGATGCTCTGTACAACGTAATGGATCTCTTCTTTACATTAAGGTACTTATGAGTGCTCTAATATAGAAAAAAATACTTTAAATCGAAAGTCATAAATGTAATTTGCATTAAAAACAATTTATCGTAGAAACAAAATTTTCAAAAGTCACAAAAGTTCAAAGAAAAAGAAAATACCAGCCTTACTAATATTAAGAGTCATATTAAAGATGAATATCGTTGTATAACACAAACTGATTCTGGACTATTGAGATCTTCGCCAACATTCATTGAAATAGCAGGTAAGTTTATTATAATGTTTATCCATAAAAAAAAGACTTAATATTTGTACATTTGATTATTATAGAACTTGGCCATGTATTTAAAGAATCACCAGAGAATGTAACCGTTCAAGAAGGCGAAGTAGTAAGATTGTCTTGTATCATAGATAGTGTTCCCTTTCCATCTAACGTTACATGGGAACATAATGGAAAATCAGTTCTGCTTAATCTTAATAATTCAAAGTTAGTAATATGCTTAATTAATAGAAAAGGAAAATAATGATTAATATTTGAAAAACATACATACATACATAAGAATTATTTGATATTGCAGATATTCAATGGTATCACCAGGTGTTCTGTATATAAGTACAACACAATTATCAGATGCTGGTTCTTATAGGTATAAAATATTAGTAAAAAATTTCTATAAATACCACTGCCATTGTTAAGATATTTTTCTTGTTGGTTATTTTAGATGTGTAGTGACTAATGAATTCCTAAAAAAAACCAAAAAAAGTAAAGAGGCACAACTGACTGTTATTGCTAGATCGGAGGATGAAAAATCACATAAATCATCATCATTATTTCCACAAACGTCATATAACCATTCGCTACTTAATGGATCAAGCCTTAATCTAGCATGTGCTGCATCTGGTTATCCACTGCCTCTTATAACATGGACTTTCATACCTCGATATACAGGTATGTAATTATATAATCTTATTGAATTTTGTATAAATTATATAAATACTATTATTTTATAAAGTTATTTATTTAAAGGTAACAGCAATGTTCCACAACCTCGCATTCTTGTTAATTCTACTACTGGCATTGCTATATTAGAATTAAGAAATGTAAGCATTTTTGATGCTGGCATCTATACTTGTTCTTCAAAAAATTCGATAACAAATGATTTGGAAATTCAGGTATGTATTTAATTTATTATATAATTATTTGTATTTATAATCTAATTTAATAATGATCAAAATTTCATTAATCATTACAGAATATAACTGTAGATATATCGGTACCTCCATCATTCTTGAAAACTCCTGTAAATCGAGTTTGTCCAAATGGAAAAACTGCAAGATTTGAGTGTCAGGCACAGGGTTTACCTGAACCACAAATTTATTGGCTAAAGGATTCTCTAAATGTTACAGTCAATGGTAATAATATAATTGAAGTATCAATCAAGTATCAAACAAAGTTTCCTAGATATTTGTAAAACATACAAATAATAAATAATTATAGGACGTAGAACAATTTACGTAAAAGATAACAACAAAAGGGAATTGGCAATTTCGGCAACAGTTCCATCAGATTCTGGTCTGTATCAATGTGTAGCTGTAAATTCAGCAGGAGAAATATGGGCTGCTGGTCGGCTTCGAGTAAATTCATCTCGCAATAGTCCTGCTGCACCTACCTCTTTAAAATGTCACGCTGTGTCCCCAGTTAGAATTTTGATTTCATGGGAACCACCAAAGTCTCTACCGTATACCAGTATTACAGCTTATACCGTCCATTATAGCCCTGCTGGTAAGGTGGTTTAATAATTGATTTGTTATCAATTTAAATGAACAAAACAAACAAAGAATTTACATGTATATAATTTTTGTTAAAAAGAAGGTGGTAAAGAAGAAATTTCTCCTCCTGAGCCAGGAAATTCCACATCTGTAGAAGTAACAAAACTTTTAGAACCATTTACAAATTATTCCTTTTACGTACGAGTATGGAACATATATGGCGCTAGCGATCAATCTGCCACCATCTTGTGTACTACAGCTCCAAGTGGTATGAATATTTTCAAATATATTCATTATTTATCAATTTTATGATGTACCATTGACTAAAGTAACATTATTCATTGTTTTAATTAGTTCCTAAAAGCACACCGAAAATAAATCTAAATATTATTAGTAATACAAAATTAAACGTATCATGGGAGCCTTTAACAGAAAAGGAATCACGTGGCACCGTGGTAGAATATAAATTACAATGGAGATTACATCAGCATCCATCATCCAGAGTAGTTTTTCTACCTGCTAATTTTGAATATTATATTCTTTCTGGTAATACACTTCAAATGAATAATTATAAACTATTTGAAATGATTCAAAGAATGTAGTATTTTATAAATAAAATCAATATTTTTGCAGATTTAATAAGAGGAGCTAAATATGATGTACGAATAATAGCAAGAACAAAACAGGGATGGCCTAATTTGAGTGAAATGCAATTAAATTGGAGCACTGTAACAATGCCTTCTATAGATTCTAATGAATTTAACATTAGAAATTTTGTAGACATGCAATTATTAAGTACCAAGATTTCATCAGTTAAAGTGAGAATTAATACATTTAACATAACATTTAAAAATAATTTGTCTCTAAGTGATTTCGAAACGAAAACTGTGGAATAGTTTTTTATTTATAATTCATTTTACCTAGGTCATCTGGAAAATAGATTCGAAAGAAAACAGTAAAGTTGAGCCAGAATTCGATTCTTGGCAAATTTACTGCGAAGATTCAGATGGATACAAATTATTAACAGTTTCTCTTCCACGAAATGCTACAGAATATACATTAGCCAATAATCTTGGTAAGAATTAAACAAAACAAAAATATTTATTTTATGTATGCATGTACTTTGAATTTTTTTCTTTGCTTTTAACAAAACCATGGTCCAGACGATGGTCTGGAGACAGTGTACAAAACAAAATACAAAATGTTTTTTTCTTGTATTTTCTTACAACTGCGTATAATTCTTTTTCAATTTCATGTAAACGTGTAATGATATTAAAATTATTATTTTTTTGTGTTCTTCACAGAAAGGAATTGTTCTTACACTGTGGGTCTTTGTATGGTAAATTCTGGCGAAGTAAAATATTGTTTAACCAAAATCATTGATGTTACTCATTCTGGTTCCAGTAAGTAATTATATCTTTTATAATTTAAAATACATTCACACGATTTTTATCTTGAATTTCTTTATTAAGGTAATGTATTCATGGCTTTGGAGGCTATTCCTGTTTCATCTACCTCTATAAATGTTACGTGGACAGTAACTGAAATGCATAGTGCACATTCCTTTGAACTTTGCTATCATGCGGTTCATATTGAAAATTCTGAGGAATCCAAATGCATTACATTGTATGAATTAAATCTAATATAATTTATATTATATCGGTTTATATAATAATATAATCAAATTTGTAAATACTATGTTTTTCAGAGATGATACTAAGATGACTGTTGATAAGTTGAAACCATTTACATTGTATCAATTTAAAGTAAGAATGATAAGACACGAAAATAATCAAAGTTACATTTACAGTGAATCTGTTGAATGTTATACTTATGAAGATGGTAATATTATATATATTATAATGATAAATATAATAGAAATTATATGGAACATCGATTTATTTGATAATTATTTTAGTTCCTGGAAAAGTTGAAGATATTCAGTGGTTTTTGGGTAACAATACTAAAGTTCGTATTGCATGGAAAGAACCGAGTAGTATAAATGGAGTGATACAAAATTATTTTGTTGCGTATACCATGGATTTAATGGACCCTATTGAAAGTTGGGGAAATGTAACAGTTCCTGGAAATAAAACATCAACTACTCTTCCAGGTTTAGTTCCAGGAAAACGATATTTTGTAATTGTACAAGCAGCTACAAAAGCGGGTTATGGTAAATCATCAGATCCTATAATAATTATTACTGGTGGTACAGCAATCAAAATTCCTACATCATCGAACGAACAAAAGCCACCGCAAAATATTAAACCTGATCAAAGCTTAGGTATTTACTATTACAAAAAAAAAACAAAAGTGTAATTATTTACAACAAGTTTTTTACTATATTTGTTTATTTGAATAGGTATTATCCTGGGTGTAAGCATAAGCATAGTATTAATAACAATTTGCTTATGTAGCATTTATTGTCGAAATAAATGCGAGAGTTCTCGATCTTTAAGAGATGGTGCTCAACCTCTAAAAGGACGTATTTTAGTGCGAAACGGAAATGGATGTTGTATCGAATCTACTGCTCCTGTAAATCAACAAATGAATGTTACAGTTTCTTCTAATGATGTTGAACTTGCTGGTCTTTGTCCATCTTCGCCAGTTTCAAATCCACATTCAGATACCAAAGTAAATCAATTTTAATATGCTAAGTAAATCACCCTATATATTTACAAATTTTATATTAAATAATTTGATTTAGGGAGGACATACCAATGGTGTTGTGGAACCTTGCGTAAAGGAACCATTATTATCACCTTGGGATGTAAATGGAGAATCAAAGAATATTTGTCTTACGGAAAACCCTCAGGTATTATATATAAAGACAATATGAAGACTAAATTGTTTCTTTAAATTTCATTTAAATATATTATTATTTTGAATATAATTATAGTACAAAAGGCGTGATAGTACCGTTTTAAGAAAAAATGATGAAGAAAGCCAAGATTTGGATGACACACAGTTTACTATGGTCAATTGTACTTTAGACAGTAACAGTGGCAGCCTAAATAATAATTCAGGATGTCAAGATAATGATATATCATCAGAAAACGTTACCTGCACATCTGTTCCAGTACTTGGACCAAATGGATGAATACGCTCTAACGATCTTGGCTGTTTTGCATTTGCGTGAATTGGAATACAGCAGGTAGGAATATGACGTTAATTTACACACACACAAAAAAAAACGAAAACAAACAAACAAACCTGTTACAAAGTTGTTGTAAATGAGTAGAAACAGAAATTATGGAAACAAAAAAGGTAGAGAGGAAGTTAAGAAATAAAAGTTAATAACAGTTCCATTAGATTTATATGACATTATATATCATATAATTCTCTCTCTTTCTCTCAAAAGCAAAAAGAAAAAAAAAGGACATCGCGTTTGAAAAAAATAGTATTCAATGAAATTTTCAAATAATAATAATCTTAGTATTACGAAGAAAAAGTAAACTTGTTAAAAATTCAGGTTTTCTAATTTACATCTCTGATTGAAATTTGAGAAATTCTTGTAAATTATTCTACACTAAAATCGAGTAACGAGATCTTTATAATAAAGTTTTCGAATTTAGATATATATGGATACCTGAGTATGTTTGGTTACAGTCAACTTTTACATCATGCATGCATATTAATCCTCAGGTATTCATAATTAAGTCTACAATTTGTATAACTAATGATAAAAGTGTACTTGTTTTTACAAATTATTTTTAACATGTAAAAACGAAAAAAAAGTATTTATACGAATATTCGAAAAAATCGTTCCTTATAAATCAGAATGTGACGTATATGTCACGCATATAACATTGAAATACCTAAAAAAGAACAACTTATAAAATACATGGTATGCACACATTATAATTATTAAATTATGACTGATTGATAAAGAAAAAGAAACTGTATAAGTCCATAACTACATTAAATATTTAAGTGTGCAAGGCCTATACAATTTTATAATTGGCTGCAAAAATTAATAATGTATTTTAATTTTAATGATTATTATACTAGCCATTCCATGATTTTATTATTATTATTATTTTTTTTTTTTTTAAATAGTTTAAACGTAAAGATATATATGATAAAAATTTCTTAGCATTAGAAACTGAAAGTAGAGTTAAATTCGATACTATATGCGTATGAAAAAGTTAGTTGATATGATTTTTTTTACTTTACTTATTTCATGAATATATAGATAGTAATTATACAATTATGATATGTAAGTTTAAAATTTGCTATTCAAAATGAAATGAGAAGCCCTAAAAACAAATGACATTAACAAATTAAATAATGAATGAAATGCTTCACATTACAAAAAGAAAAAAGAAAATAAGAAAATATATAGAATTTACATCAGTAGAATCAAGTAATTTTGACAAAATATCATTGTCACATAACATTGACTGTAGATCTTTTAATTTTGATATAATTCCAAATTTCAGAAATCCTCTGAATGTAAAAAGGCAAGTTTAATATTGTAAAATAAGATGAGTATTACAAATGAACTTACTTATACATTAATTTAGATACACAGAACGATTATATACATATATATATAATAGATCCTCATGGTGAACATGTTATTTGCATTTAAAATATCTTTATAAGATTTTCCACATGAATACAATTTCAATTATTTGACCATTGTAAATGATTCTTACAATTTTAATCATTTTTCTACAATATATTTGTAACTATATGAAAATAATTTTAATTTTTTCTATTCATTGAAGTATTAACCCACAGTATACAAAGTAAATTTTCAAAAATACATTCATATAGTTATATATATTTTATTACACATAGATAAAACATTATTGTAATTAGTACGTATTATTTTGTCGTTAGATAAAAAGTAAGTTTCATTTACAATACAAATTTAGATCCGTTTTGATGTATTTGTTCATTTTATAGGAAAATAAGTACATCAATGATTAAATACATTTCATGTAAAAATAGCAGACATAAAAAGCAGTAAGAGTTCTGTGTATCATACAATAGACAAAGGAAAAAAATTTGCAAATATATATTCCAGACTGGTGCATGTTACCATGACAGAAAACCCATTACAGTACCTGATAGAATAAGGTGTATCTTGTAGAGTGAGACATAGACATGTCAGTGTTGTTACTGTACCTCCACTATCTGTTATTTATTACTTTTAACATTCAGTGATATTTCACAAAATCATATTATTACACTGAACCATGCAATAATGTAGTTGCCATGAGCACATAATTAAATCAAGTAAAGATAGAATTATATTGGAACCTCTGCGCATATTAGAATTTCAACTGCATCTTTATCATATAGAAAATATCTATACTTCGATATAGAAAGAGAATTTTTTCAAGTGTTTTTTTTTTCTTTTTTAATCTTTCAAAAATGTTTCCATTTTTATGTTATTACAAACAAAAAACTGCTATTATTTTAAATTTTGTGTAGAATGTAAGAAGATTTTTGAGAATATAGTCCTTCTACATTTCAATTTAAATATACAATAATATTATTTATGTATTTATCATCGTCATTACATGCATATAGATATCTCTCATTAAAAAAGAAAAAAAGAAAAAAAAAAGAAAAAAAAAAAAGAACATTCAATAACATTCTACAGAAGAATAATAATAGCTTTATTTTAGACAAGATGCATAGAACTCATTGCATATATCTTAATATTATATCAATTTTATATTTCATATACATTATTATTAAGTTCGTATATCATCCAACAATAATTGCAATAGTTTATGTTCAGCAACATATATTACACATTCTCTGATGTTTGTTTTGTGATTTTATATAGATTTCTCATTTGGTATTACCTTCCATTAATTATACTGTCTGTTATATCTTATGTTATTTCTGTATAGTATTGTACTTCCATATTTGTTAAATATTTGTTACAAAATTTGTTTTAAGAAAAGGGCAGTTATATAATTTATTGAACTATCAAAGACAGCTCATCATTATTTCTATGAATTTCGTTTATTCTATGTTTTTTATATACATATATATATATATAATATTCTTCATTAAAAATATACAGATAGTTCTCACTTTTACGAATTAAATTCGTAACTGATTATTCTATTGCTAAGTGTAAGAACTTATATTAAGTAAGAATATCTTCTTTGTTCCTGATAATTAAGTTTTTTCATTGAAAATCTTAATAATATTAAAATGAAAACAATTCTCTTCAAATTGACAATTTGTAAAATATGAATTCATAAAATGGGAACTATCTGTACATTCAATTTTCATATTTAGCACACTTTACAATGCAGATGTTACATAATACAATAATCTATATATACATATATATGTGTATATATATATATGTATGTATGTTTAAGATTGTATCAGTGTTTGGGCTTCTAAGTAATGAAACATTTACTAAAAATGTTAAGAAAAAAAAGATAAATAAAATTAGGCGTATACAAATAAATTGAAATTATCGAGAGAAGGAAAAAAAATTGAGTGAAAAAAAAAAAGAAAGAATAAGTTTAATTTTATAAATAAAATTGCGAAAAAAAGTTTTATATTATTTTGCATTAGGAAATATTTTTTATACAAACTTGGAGTATATCATAATTTATAGCATTCCAGTTGTGATATTTACGTTTTCATTATATTTATAATATCCAAGGCTATATACTTTGTAAAAAGCTTTGTTTCTTTCTTTATAAAAGAAAGTAAAAAAAAAGAAAAAAAGAGAGAAAACATAAATGATATCTAATATTAATAAAAGACTAGCACTGGTATTTTCATTTGAATGATAAACATTAAGTAATTATATAAATGTGATAAGTTTTAAATTGTAACAATCATGTATAGGGTCGCCGTGCTACTGTATGAAAATAATAATTACCATGGTAAAAGAGAAGAAAATAACAAGTTACTTTTCTAAGGTAGAGACATGATATACGTGCATTTGTATTATTGTGTAGTATATATCACATTATTAGTCTCCATATTATTTTGTTTGTTTATTATAGTTCAGTCAATAATAACATTATAATTATTCATCTAGTTTCCACGTTTAGTTCATTGTTTTGATTTATTTTGAATTTAACTTGGAAACTAGGCCCACACACCGCATAAGAGAATCTCCTAGCTTTAATATGAAATAAGCAAGATAATTTATATTCCATTTACATTGCACACACAATAGGCACCGATAATAATTAACTATAACACCGATTAATAATGTTGGCCATATACTGTTAAAGTATTAATTCTATTGTACGGCGACTCTAGTCAGACATATATACCTCCTCAGTTATCGCTCTTGCAGAGTGACTTACATTACTTAATTTTAACTTAATGTCTGTACCTATTAGACACGATAATTTAGACTTACGCAGTTTACCTCGACAAACAAAAAATATATATCTTCATGTTCACAGTGATTAAATGTAATTCAGACATTACTTACTTTATATGAGAAATGAATTTGTAATTATGTTGATTGGTATTATATATTTGTTATATGTAGCAATTATTGTGTATCACAAGTAAATATTAATAATTTATTTTCACACACATACAAACACACTGCTCTTTATTATATCTTATTAAAAGTATCTTTAGAAAAGTATATTATAAAGATTATGGCGATTTTTTTTTTTTTTTTGTAGAGCGCATTTGCTGTGTACATATATAATACTTGTAGTCATAATTGTACATATATTATTTCTGGAAAATATTAAAAGTATATATTTTAATATATTACATATAATTAACCATATAAAATTATAACCTTATTGTTTAAAGTATTAAAATTAAAATGATAAACAAAATATTTAAGAATACTGTTGAACTTTCAGAATACAGCATCTTGTTATAAGCGAAAATGAAATAAAATTAAGATATAGAGAAATGAAATTGATTTCCTTTACATATTTTGCCTATACCTTAGAGTAATGATATATAGTTAATGTAAGTGAAAACACCAAAAATATTGATAAATGAAATAACTTTATTATCAAAATGCTCGCATGTATATTTTTTAACAACAGTTTTCAAAAAGAAATGCTATTACATTTATCTAGCATTTTAATACTAACATGAATTTTTATATCATTTTATTTATGCATTCACCTTATGCAAACATTAGGCTTTTACTATGTATATCTAGCGATTTTGATAAGGATTAATATCATAAGAATAAAATCTCCTAGCTTAATCACGTTGTTTGTACTTGGCTTAATACGTTATGTATGAGTTAAGTACCATATTAAGTACTACAAAATATATTCATAATTATTTGGAATAGAATGATTTTCAATTTCATTCACATCACACAGCACTTGGAAGATACAAATAGAACACAATAATTAAAAAAAAATCATGATATATCTTCAAATCAATAAACAAATACCAATAGAAAAAACATATTTGGCCAAGTATTTCATCATTAAAATTAATTATCAAAATACTTTATATAGTATTATTATATTATTTGATTTTGACTATAATAAATACGTCTTCGATAATTTTTGCATTTTTTTTTCTTTTCTTTTGTTTTACCTGCATTTTAATAACAATAAAATTAAGTACATTAATCTCTACTTTATCACATTGGCAAATAAGCCCATCTATGGAATCATGATGTTTCTTTTTATCTGGAAAGAATGCTATAAACAACTCACCTAATCGTATTATTAAATTTGTAAAATGTGGTTATATAAGAATTCAGTATATTACTAAAGTATATGTAACTTTCGTACTTGCGTAGATCACTAGGCACAAGGTGAAACGTTTCTATGTATAATAATATGTGTAAATTATTATAAGCATCCAAAGTATTCTGTATAAAAAATTCTTATCGATAAGAGTTAAAGTACTAAGGAATGTGGAAATATTTTCATGGTCACGTAATCATCGAGAACCTGAAAATTCAAATAAGATTATACATTCTGAAGAAATGGATTATATTTTTAACATACCTCTTTGAGTAATTCTTTTGTGAGTTTAGGATGTATATAAGTAAAACCTGTATTATTAGATAATTTTCCAGGTTTTAAATATAAATGCTTGTTATAAAGCAATTCTTGATCTATGTACGGCGAAAGAGGACTATTTTCTACTCCATCTTTGTTACAAGCATCGGCCCAAGGACCCATATGTTTGTCATTAACCTCTTCAACGACAGAACTCATATCGGTCTGAAAAATAAATATAAAATAATGTGTATTTCTTTTACAATATTATTATATAAACTAACCTAATATTATTTAAACATGTGATTGATCTTTTTATTAGAAGGGCATATATAATAAAAAAAAAAAATACTCATTGAATATTGCCTCCAATATATATAAATATAGATAAAAACATACTAAGAATAATTTTAAAATCCTTCTCATACTTTAGCCAGAGTAGATAATGTAGTACCCCAATAATCATGGTTGATGTTAAATAATTCGGAAACGATAGCACTTATTGATCCTTGAGTAGAATTTCCTTCATCAACTACGTTATATATTTGTCCTATTGTATCAGATCTGTTCGCCACGTGCCAAATAGCTCGAGCCATGTCTCTTACATGAACTGTATTCATGCGAAGATCTGGTCCCCAAAGTAATTTCATCATTTCTCCTAGATGTTTATAAACCGCTCCAACTACTAATCTTGGTGCTGTATTAATAGCATAAAGTAACAAATATCAATTATATTCTTGATATCATCCATATCAAGGTTTTTAATGAAAATAAAATGCTTCATATCTTATATTTGTAATACCTAAGCCATTTCTATCACCAAGTCCATAAACTATTGCCGGTCTTAGAATAGTATATTTTAAATCTGGTATATTTTTCAGATCGTTTTCCACTTGTAATTTATATTTAGCGACAAATGTCCATGGTTCTCCGCTTTCTTCTTCCACGCAAGGTACCTTTATACCAATAATATGTGATATAATAAATGAAATCATGAATGTAATTAAATTATATATAGGATTAAATAAGAATTATTACTTTTTCAGAAGAACTTAAATTGCCCGATGATATTTCAACGAAATGATTGGCTTTAATTTTGGCAGCTTGTTGAGCACAATTAATACTTAATTTATAAATTCCTTCTTTGTAAACTGGATCTGTTTGACCGCATTTAGTTTCTCCGGCACAATTAAAAACATAATCGATGGGTTTATCAGAAGCAAATGCATTCTGACACGATGCTATAAAGAGATGTTATATGTACACACACATTTAATCTTTTTACATTTAATTATAACATAATACAGGTTACCTGTATTTATTAAATTAGCGCTTTTAAATTCTAGCAGAGGATTTTCAAATAATTTTCCATGTTTTGAATTTAACCATGCAGTTTGCGGAGGCACTTTATCTACAACACGAAGGTATGATACCAAATCATTATCCAGTAGATATTCCACGAGATTACGCCCAATAAAACCGCATCCTGTGAAAACCATTCAAACACATATTATCTATTTGTATTCTTTTTCTTTTTTTTTCTTTTCTTTTCTTTTTTTTTCTTTTTTTTCTTTTTTTTCTTTTTTTTTCTTTTTCTTTTTTAACCTTTAATATATTATTTAAAAGAAATAAATCAATCACTCTTACCTCCTAAAACGATCACTCGCGGTTTCTTATCAGTGACGGGCGTTGCCATAACTGCTTAACATTTAAATTTCTTCCTTAATTATCAATTTATTGCAAATAATTATTTACCAAGTATTATCACAGTGTTACACTTTCGAATTAACCTTAAAATCTCTTATTTATATATTATTGAAGAAAGAATTGTTTTTCTACTAATTTCCTACATATGTCAAAATCCCTGATTACAGCTGATCATAGATGGTGTTTTGGCCCAATTTATTCCTTTAAACTGTTAATAGTTTTCTGGTGATAACATGTGATGGCGTATATTTCGAATTTATCTCTACTTCTTTATTTATTCTACAAAAATGATATTTCCTTGTATGTATATAAAAAAGTGATAAAATAGAAGAAAAAAAAAACAATTTATAATAGGACAATGATCCGAAATCCTTAGTGATATGATTAGTGTTTGATTACAATCAAATTATAAACTTGTCTTATATTTACAGATAATATTATTATATGATGACAAAGTAATAATAATATAAATGTGTAAGACTTTTATCAAATATTGCTTTATAAACATATGTGTAGAATAGTTTTATATTTTCAATCCCCTATAAAAGTAAGAAGAAACGAATTGTCGTGCATGCGCATAGAGAATAACATTTCTTACCAAATAAAGAAAATAATAATAACTACACATGCATTGTTACGCCATCTAAAAAGTTCCTATAGTAGTATATGATTAGTCATCATTGGTTCGTTTAGTGTTCCAAAGTAGGTCTCTAATTGGACAGACATTTAACCCTAGATGTGTCGATATTGAAAATAATATCTTTGGAGCTTGTAAATAATTGTCAAAATTGCTTTGTTATATTTTGAAAAAAAAGGTATGATGTTAATTTTTGATTTGTAATATCTAATATTAGTCTAAAAGAACTTATTTTGCATTTATTACCGAATGAAAAAATATTCTAGTAATTTTTACTATTAACCAATCAAGACGGTACGATAGAAGGGATGAATTTTAATAGATGTGTTTCCTGACAACAGTGATCACATAGTTTATGGTTCATCGTCAATTTGTTCAGTGCGTCCGCCGTGTATTTTTGTAATAATACGATATGAGAATATCTTATTTTAATTTGTATTGAAGAATTCGTGTTAATCGTGTGTACGTTTATGAAATCAAACAAGGTGTCAAGGATAACATTATAATTATTTTTTTTTTTAAAGGTTACAAGAATATAAGTGATTTAAGAGTGAAAATGACATGAATTCATGCTGTGCGCGTTTCGATATCAAGTTGGGAGGGGGAGGAAGAGAGATGTGTCGGTGGATGAATTACTACAATTTGCTTAATAGCTAATAGACTCAAAATTACTGGTATGCTTTTACGATCCATTCACGATGTCCGCATATGTGACGATACTGCCATACCTATTCCTAGGATTATTAGGTAATTGATCATTGTATCATTTCAGTCTAACACTTGTAGTTATTATTTTAATTGATATTTTTTATTTTCAACACACGTTCAAAGGATTCTGTTGATTTTATTATTATGTCAGTAAAATATATTGTTTACGCATCTCGATGAGTATGTGTATAATGTATATTACTTTCATATATAAATATTTATACTTTGATATTTAAATGGGCAAACAATTATAGTTTTAGTTATATTCTTGTGCATACATTACAAAATATCAGTTATATATTAGGAAAAAAAACAACATACAAGATTATATGTACGTTAACATTACAATGTTGTTTTTTTTTTTTTACATAAGAGTTGGTAAAATTTGAATAAGTTTTATCTATTACAGGTGTTACTTTAGGACATGATGTTAAGGGTTCTAAATTTTGTGAATTTTACAATGAAACTATGTGCACGGAAAGTCAACAAGGATGTTCGGGAAAAGAGGAATGTGGCCCGCATGATACAGATAAACGCAATCATTGTTATGTGTTATGGCATATTGACAGCAAAACCGAAAAGACTATAATTAAATTGAAGGTTTGCTTGGACGAACTATATTCTTTTTTCATATGTATCTTATTTTTCATAATATTTGTTTTCATTAAAAATGTAACATTATATATTCTCCATTATTATAGGGTTGTTTCTTAGATAGTAAAGAATGTTATGACAAGCCAAAATGCGTTGAGAAAAATCCAAATAAGGACAAGAAATTGTTTTTCTGTTGTTGCGATGGTAATATGTGCAACCAAAACTTTACATGGGATCCGCAACCTACTCAACCTCCCCCCATTGTTCACGGTAATGAGTTTTGTAAACAAGAAATATATATGTATATAAATATCAATTATAATGTTATTTTATTCGATGAAATATTTTCAGAATACGAACCTGTTCCAAATACCGAACAACAAATAATAACACTTGCTTTATCCATATCAATTCCTATGATCCTCCTTATAATAATAATATCCATTTTGTATTGGTGCTATCGTCGTAAAAAATTGGGATACTTCAATGAGGTTAGTAGAAGAAAAAAAAGAATAAAAGTTTAATTTATATAATGTTTATTAATTAATATAAATATATACACACATATTTGATTGATTTTGATTATTTAGGTGCCAACGTTAGAACCATTACCTTTACCCCAGCCGTCTCCTAATTTAGGATTACGACCAATTCAACTTCTTGAAATAAAAGCTCGAGGAAGATTTGGAGCTGTTTGGAAAGCCCAATTGAAAAATGAAATAGTTGCCGTCAAAGTTTTTCCTATGCAAGATAAACAATCATGGCAAACGGAACAAGAAATATTTAGACTCGCGCACATGGATCATGAGGACATATTACGTTTTATAGGGGTTGAAAAAAGAGGTGATAATTTGCAAGCTGAGTTTTGGTTAATAACCGCATACCACGAGAAAGGTTCTTTATGCGACTATTTAAAAGCTAACGTTGTAACATGGCCTGAAATGTGTAGAATTGCAGAATCAATGGCACGGTATTGAATTATTTATTAATATGATCATTGTCTTTAAATGAATATACGCTATCTACTTATTTGTTTATTTATTTATTTATTTATATGTAATAGGGGATTGATGCATCTGCACGAAGAGATACCAGCTAACAAAGTCGATGGTTATAAACCAGCAGTTGCTCACAGAGACTTCAAATCGAAAAATGTGCTTCTTAAAGCAGATATGAATGCTTGTATAGCTGATTTTGGCTTAGCATTAATATTCCACCCTGGAAAACCTTGCGGTGATACACATGGACAGGTAAATACCTAACATACAATTATTTACTTTTGAATACTTTCTTTTTTTATTATTAATTAACAATGAAATATAGGTTGGAACAAGGAGGTATATGGCTCCAGAGGTTTTAGAAGGGGCAATCAATTTTACCAGGGATTCATTTTTGCGAATCGATATGTATGCGTGTGGTCTTGTACTATGGGAATTAGCTTCACGATGTACCGTACAAGATGTAAGAAAGTATACCAAATAAATGAAAAAATTCAATAATACGAACAAATATATATTTCTTTATCTTTCTAGGGACCAATTGGAGAATATAGATTACCATTTGAAGATGAAGTTGGTCTTCATCCTACATTAGAAGACATGCAAGAAAGTGTGGTACATAAAAAAGAAAGGCCACTTATTTTAGAAACATGGCGTAAACATCCGGTACAATTCTATTGATTTCAATATATTTATGTTTATATATATATATATTTTGTCTTATATCTATTATCATTATGTTAAATACCTTTCGTGTTCGTAGGGACTTTTATCAATTTGTGATACGATGGAGGAATGTTGGGATCATGATGCCGAGGCACGTCTTTCGGCTTCTTGTGTAATGGAGCGAGTGGCTACATTGAGTAGGACACTTGTTTTTAAATTTAATTCATTTAATTCATCTACATTAATTCGCGTTGATAATACCAACGAGTCTATCAGCACTAAGGAGTCTAGTATGTAGTTAGTATATATGTATTATAGTTTTAGTTAAATTGCACAACCATTTCCTGTATCATAATTTTATCATGTACATATGTGAGAAATGCCAGAACGTCAAATGCATGAGCATTATTTTAATCATCAGAATTTTATTATTATGGATTATATTATTTTTTTATCTCTACTAATATATTTCTCTCAGAGACACACACATTTTAGATTATAATTTATAATTTATTACATTAAGATTTGTCGATAAAAAGAAAGCAAGCAAGAAAGAAAGAAAGAAAGACAATTAACAGCTTTCAAACAATTAGTGTTTTTGTTTTTATTTTATTTGGCTGTGTATAGACATGGTTTGGTATATTGTTTTTTTTTCTTTTTTATTATAATTATTTTTTTATTTGTCATTTTTTGTTGTTGTTGTTTTTCATTGCATGCAGCTTGATTATATATTTTCTGTTTGTACAATAGATTGTTTTACTCAGAATGATTATATATTTAACAGTATTTTCAGCATACATTTTACATTAAAATCTGTGAAATATATGAAATAACAAAAAAACAAAAGTTGGTTGCTTGTACATATATAGAGGAGTGATACATACATTCAAACAAATGCACAGTTGTACCTGTATAATGAACATTTTGTTAAAAACATTTTAATAGAAATATATCAGGGTCATTTTTTGTTATAATTTTTACAATAAATGATTTATTTTCAATAGTTAAAGAACTTTTGAAAATATAAGTTTAAAGATTAATATGTATGATGTAATTCTCTTGACTCTGATATATGTATATACAGTTGTATGACAGTTCAGCTTATTCATTGAAAAAATTTGATAGTAATTTTGATTTAAATTTAATTTAAATTTAATTTAAAATCCAACATTCGATATAAAACAATGTTTGGAAGGGAGTATTATTAATAGATATATTTGTTATTAAGTCAGATTTGATGTTTGATATAAAAAAAATGACATAACAGTACAGGTGCAACATGACTGCATTGTGTATATTAAGTTTGATGAATAAATTCAAGTACAAGAGTTTAATTATGTAGTATATTAATATGTCATTATATTTGAAGCAGAAATGAAGATAATTCTGATCAAATGCATGACCGTATAAAAATATCCATTATAAAATATTATGTAAACATTATGAGACAACAATTTTCATATATCTTAAATCGACTAAAGTTATTTTGATAATTGTAGATTTATCAATTTGACTGTAACTTTTTCTCAAGCATTAGAATCAACAATTTCTCAATGCTAAACAAAATTGAAATAAAATCGTATTTGTTAAAATGTTTATTATGACACGCTTGACTATTACTCATTGCTGTAGATATAATATTAATACTCTATGAGAAATTTGGAGAACAATTAAATGTTTTCAAAAGAATAAAAAGGATAGATTTATAGTTGCATTTTTTCCTGGATTAAGTATAATATAATTACACCAAACGAATTTATAAATTATATATATCATGTTGAGATCAGATTAATATCTCCAAATTATCTCAAGAGTAACTGTATAAAACTGTAAATGATATGGCATCCTATTACACGTGAGAAATTTGATTGCAGAAATACGTTAAATAATTTTTATGAAATGACACAAATATTGTACCAACCAGTAAAGTGATGAGATAAATTATTACTTTTAATAATAGGGTACAATTTTTATTAACTTTAATAATAATATTAATAATAATAATAATATATAGATAAGCGAAGAATATGTAGAATTATATTACATTATGAATTACATTATTTGTGAATAAAAACATAATACTACATATTTATCTTCTGACTATGGTTTGTATGTTATAATTGCAATCAAATGTTAATGCAAATTTTAATTTTGTTGAATCATCAATTTTTGAACTCATGAACTTGGAAGAACTGGCATTTCTCATCAATGATCGTTAACATAATAATCATTTCGACACATTATATAATATGAATAAAAATAGAAAAGAAACAGAAACTTTGACAGTGTGAAAAAAACAAACAAACATTCTTTTCAATGTGTATTGTAAAAACTTGATATAAAAATCTTATTATACAAAGTACCTGGTAGATACAATCGAATAATTTCGATTGGAAGCCACAAGGAATTTATTATTAATTATCGTTGCACAATATGTGTTATTTATCAATTTGGCTATTATTCATTTAGAAAATTTCAATGCACACTTCAATGATCATTTTATTATTATTTGCTTGAATTTTTCTTTTTGAGATTATGAAGAAAAGGTTTGCGACGAATAATTATTTTCTGAGAAAAATAAAAAAAAGAACAATTCGTTACGTATTCTCTGTTTTTTACGAATGATAATCTTTTGATTTTTTATCAATTATTATTTTTAAATATTCATTCAATCATAGATATATGTAAGTACAATAAAATGCTCTGTTTTATATACAATTTTGATTGCGCTTTTAATGCTATTTTTTACACGTTCAAAAAAGAATAAAAAGAAAAAGAAGAAGAAGAAAAAAGAAAAATAAACAAAATCTATAGAACAATTGACATACTGAATTAATATAAAATATACAATGCAATAAAAAAGCATTTAGTCATATTTCAAAAGAGACTGGTAAATGTTACAATGTTTATTCGACTTGTTCTTTAACTCAGGATGAGACATTATATTTAATATAATTTAAACGCAATGTGCTTACTCAGTCTGCATTAATTCAAATAATTAAATAAATAAATAAATAACAGTAATGGTAATGGTAATGGAATGATGTTATGCCCATATATAAATGACTTTTCCTGAGTTAAATGTATTATTATGAATAAACAAAAATAGGAACGAGTTTACATTTTTTCTTTTTTTTTTCTCTTACTTGTTCTGTGCACACGATTTTTTTTTATTACTTATTTATATTAAAACAAAACGGTTCGGCTATAATATAGTTTATGTAAAAATAAACAAAAATAAAAGATTGATCAAAGTAATAAATATCACAGTTAATATAGGCATCCCTTAGACTGTGATAATAATAAAAAGGGCCTAATATAATATTCTATACAATTATTTACAATTTCTAGTCATTAACGGAACAAGCAAGAGGATAATAATAATAAGAATCTTTTTCTTCTTTATTAGCAGACTTGAGTAGTGCCAAAAGATGATAATATACGCATCCAATTGCATATGTTTATGTATTTATTTGTACTTAGTACAAATAATATAGTAAAATACATATACACATACAACAAAATTACAGGAGCATATACTTTCATATTGTTAACAAAAACCAATGGTAAATCTTTGATTATTCATACTGCCATATTAAATAAAATCCGGTTATATATGAAGGATTATTATAATTGATAAAAATAACAAACAAAATGTTCATGTATATAGGTACATATTTGTGTGCATGCATATAAGTTAATAATACGTTGAAATTTTTGATATAAATATTATTCATTTTCTTCTTCAAATAAAATAATACATATAAAATGTGTGATTATTAGATTTGGAATTCGACAGAATTTTATAATGAAAGAAAAAAAAAATAATAAAAAAAAAATATATAAAAAAACAAAAAAAAAACACATTAGAATTATAACGAAATATATTTGGACTTCTACATATCGAATAGTAGATAGATATATTTAATTATAAAATCATTGTTCTATGTAACTCTTTTTAGTTTCTTTTTCTTCTTTTTTTTTTTTTTGTAGAATTAGTCAAGTGTGAATAATAACTCATTGTCATTGTTTTATTAAATAGTATCTACCTGTTCTAGGTTTTTTTTTACAATAAGAAAAAAGCCATAAAATATAACTTGGTTCCTTTATATATTTCTCTATAAAATATTTAAATATAATACATTGGTTTTAATCATTTATCATAGAAAAAGTAATATTAATAAAAAAAAGAGTTAATATATTTACAAATTTATACCTAACATTATCAGCATTGTAATAAATTCTATAAATAGTCTTAACATTAGTTCATGATTCTTAACAGTACCTCAAAAGCATTCCAGTCAATATAACATCAACATTGGTAATATACATATGCCGAAAATAACAAGATTTTTAATCTGAAACAACTCTTGTATATTTTATGTAAAATTTCTCTATTTTTTATTAAGACTCACTCGATCAAATATGCAAAGAAAAAAAGAACAAAATATTGTATAATTTTTGTATATTCCAATGGAAAATAATACACCATAAGAATGTATAGAAAATATACAACGGATATAGTTATTGCATTGTTATCAATAAACGAAAATTATAATACAAATAAATAAAAACTTTCTTATTATGAATTTGAAATGAATATGTATATAATTAGGGGATTCCCCCTTCGATTATGTTAAATCAGAATTATAACACAATGCTTCCAGGTACTTCTGTTATTATTCATTAATTATTTGTTTTAACGCATACACATACATACAATACACATACACACGCGTATGAGCGATTAATTAGTTTTATTTGAATAATATAATTTAATTGTGAGAACAAAAATGTTTATATTTAACTATAACTTGTATAATATTGAAATTATAATTACATATAATAGAAAATATACTACAGGCGTATTCTGTAATAAGTTTTTCTGTAGACCTATTGTAAATAAGATTAAATAATATGTAAACGAATTAAGGCTACTAATATATATACAAACAAAATAATGACTTATTTATCAATAGAATTAATATGATTTATAGCAATAGAATGTTCCTACGCACACTGAATGTAACTGTCTTCTTCAAGATGAACAAAAATATGTTAAAGTTATAATAAGACTTATTACACTACGTGTTATAAAGACCTGATCAGAAATATTTCAGTACAAAAAAAAAAAAGAAACAATTAATAAGTCTACATTTTAAACGAAACTTATTTCAACATATTAAATGTGTTTGTGTCTTGAATGTGAAATTGTAAATCATCTATATAAAACGGAAAAAAAAAACATAAAACAAAATGGAAATATTAATTAATCTAATAAGCACTTATATGTTTTTATAATACATATTTTTTTTTCGTATAAATTATGGTAAATATATATATATATATATATATATATATGCATATGTGTAAGAGCTTTTAATAACATTAATTAAAGATTTTGTTTTATTATGTTTTAAAAATGATATTGAATAAAGTGAAAAGCTATATTTTTATTTTACCAATTTAGAGACCAAAATTAATAGAAAAATTCATTATATACAGATGGGAACATATTATAAAGATATGTAATATTATAAACATGGATATTTTATTTATATATACATATACAAACATACACAGTTTATGATTTTACGAATAATGCTGTTAAAATGGTATGAGGCAGATATGTTTTAAGCAACTTGTTTTATCTTTTTTTTTTTTTGTCAAATTTAAGGATTCACAATATTATTTTGTTTTATCAACGAACGAAAAATGTTCTTTTCAACAAATTCTTAAAAAAAAAAAAAAAAATACAAAACAAAGAAATAAAATGATAATTCCTTCGGTAGTGGAAATTTATTATATAATTATTATTATTATTATTATTTGTTGTCTCTGTTTTTTTTTTGTTATCATATATTATCATTATTATCAATTGCTCTCTCTCTCTCTCTCTTTCTATATTTATATGATAATACTTATATTAATATCTTGAAAATATGCTATTATAGGGAACGATTATCACTGCGCGAAGAAAAATGGTACAGTGATATAATATGTCTCATATATTATAATAGATTTTATTTGAATACACAGTATGTATTTTCACATACTAAGAAATACATGAAGCAAGTAAAAAAATGTGATTATTGCGATTCAAAAGCGCACGACACGATAATAAATTTATATGCTTAAATAAAACCGATAATAATTATTTAATGTTTTTATTTTTTGTTTTTGTTTTTTTTTTTTTTTACGATGATTGGACGTGATTGAAATATTAAAATAATATAAAAAATCAAACAATGTTATTTTTTTTTGTTTTTGTTTTTCTTTTTGTTTCGAACATTCGCATCAATCAACTTATGCACCTATTTGCTATGATCACAGTTACATTCATAATATTATATATATATTTATATATGACCGTTGCGTTTTTATCATCATATTACTGTATATATGTACAATTTTAGTTATAAATAGGTATATGTTCATTTAAATATATTGAGGTTTTAAAAGCTTATATGACTAGCAGTACCTCTAATATTTTTTTCTTTTTTTCATTTTTTTTTCTTTTTTTTTTTTTTAGTCACGACCATAACCGTCAGGTATTATCTTATATAGAGTCATCATAAAGGAAAAAAGATATTGTTTTTCGATAGAAATAGAATAATATTCTGTAATCTATATTATAATGTAAAATTTTGCCTAATATTTTTAAAAAATAACTTTTGTTCAATTTGCTAAAGTAAATATATATATATATATATATGATTTATAAATGACGGTCGTGTCTAATTGCATAAAAGCTATAAAATAAATTGGGTAGCTATTATGCATACAAAACAATTACTTAATATGAACATATAATGGTAATATATAATGATAAAATTAAAGGAGATATGGTGTCTGGGTATGATACGCAAACCCCAGTGAAATTCAGATCGAAAATGGTATGAGAAAAGAAATAAAAAAAAGCTGACCGTCAATATACAATATATATATATATATAATATGCAAAGAAGCTTTTTTCTCACTGGGGTCCCAGAAGGCTGCTGTGTTGCGTTGTTTGTCAATGATATTATGAGTGTTAAATATTATCTCACGAGTCTATACGAACGAAGCTTTAAATAATAATGACTCTTAGCGAGCAACATCATCATCATCATCATCATCATCATCATCATCATCATCATCATCATCATCATCATCATTATCATCATTAAATAATAATTTTAAAAATCATTTAACTATGCCTTTTTCTTTAATACACTGTACATACGAAACCGTATATTTCATCTTTTTTCTTTCTTTCTTTCTTTCTTTCTTGCATTCGTTCAAAGCTAAGCACATCACTTTCACTTTTTAATCAACTTACTTAAGAATTTCTCTGATTAATATCAACGAATGGGCGCTAAGTCTGAATAGTATGCACACACATTCTTGGAACCAAACCTTTTCTATCACCTCTTTCACATAATAACCATTTATTATCAATTTCTAATATAACTTTCAATCTTTCACCTTCTGCAAATGATAGATGCCCATTATTCGATGGTGCTCTATTTGTAACTGTGCGAACGTCTCTGGAATCGATATGGACGAGAAGCGTTATTTTACTAATCTAGGAAAAGAAAAAATATACAAAAGTAAGAAAACTGAAAAATAACAAGCGATACATAAATGATACAAAAAAGAAAAAAAGAAGAAAAAAAAACAATATAAATTGCAAATAAAAATGATTACAAGCTGACAGATACATTGATTATAAAAATTAACATATCTTTATAGATATAGTGTATCAATAAATTTGTTTGTGTGTGTATGTGTATTCTGTGTATGTGTCCTGTAACGAAAAATATTGCCTTTTAAATTATTGCAAATGAAATTGAAAACGACGAATAAAAAAGGTTGAATTAATATATAACATATATGTTATTATTTGACAAGTATATAGATAATAATATTGGACCTACTTTAAAGGTTGTTTCCTCGAAATATTATTTCGTGTAGCTGTATTTGGCCTTGGTAAAGAAGTGGAAGCAGCTCGCCTTTGAGGTGATACGAGATTCTTTTCTTTCGACATAACTCCATAAGATTTATAAGGTAAAGAGCTAGGTCGTGACAAATGTGTCCGCGATGTTCCAACTACGTCCTGATCAACGCGACTGGTACGTCGTGTTTCTGGTATACCTTTCCCCCTTGTTGTTTCTATTGGTTTCATTAATACTGTTTTGGTAGTTGACAATGCAACCGGTTTTTTCAAAGAAGGTATCCCAGTCATAGGGGACTTGACACTTTTAGCAGATCCTATTGTTACATTTGGCTGTTTAATTGGCGACGTTAATAATCGTGGTATTTTTGATTTTCCTAAATTTGCGGGTGTTCGCATTGGTGACAAGGGTGGTAACGTCGTTGGTGCAGCTTGATTTTTTACACTCTCATCTTTACCAACCATCGATTCCCATTTTTCTTGTAATTTTCTAAACTTAGCTTCCCCAGTAATCGTATCTTCATCCTCCATTTTTGAATCTTGAGTTAATACTTTAATAGGAATAGTTTGTTTCGCTGCACCTCTATTCAATGGTGAATGTTCAAGGCTATCTGTATAATCTTCAGAATCTTCCGATGCTAATTTTTCTAAACCATGTAATACTTTAGTCGTTCCAATAGCATTGTTGAAACGTTTTTTAACAACACTCTCGTGATCAATTTTATGCGTTATTCCAGATTTATCGTCATAATCGTTATAAACAACGCAAGACCGTGGACGTATTTTCCTTGGACTTGATACAGTTCCACAATTATCCGTTTTTTCATAATGATGATCCTTTTGATGTAAATCTATATTTCGAAAATTTGTTCCCTGCAATAGAGGAATAGCAAATTGCTCATTACGAGACGAAAAAGAACAAAAAAAAAGGATATTTATTTTATTCATACTTACGTTCAAACTATAATTGTTCATATTACCAAAACTATTATGCAATTGTCGATATTGGTATAAAAGATCAAGCTGAAATGGACAAAATGCTAAAGGATGTAAAATATCTAATAAACTATCAACAATTTCACGAATGTCAGTATTTCCTAATGCTCCGGTAAATAAACTATTACTGTTATAATGTTTTCGTAAAATTGATTCTCTTGTACATAAATATGCAAACCATGCATCCAAAGCTCGCAAACTAGAAACAAAAAATATTATAAAGATAGGATGATTTTTATTTCTTTATGTATTCTTATGTAAGATATAAAACAACATATAAAAATTAACGTTAAAACTCACTTCAATAAACCAAATACAAAGGCGTGAAATTTAAGCATTCCTTCGGTAATAATATCCTCGCCATTAATCTTTTGAACTAATTCGTTCAATGTTTTTGTAAGTGGTCCTTGCTGAGCGGAAGCCTCAACAACTTGCCATACGCTGTTTGCTAGCGGACCAAAAGTAGATTGTAAATGTGGTTTTAGACCATCCGACATAATAGTATACAAAGCTGGGCACAGATTACTTAAACAAAGTTGTGCACATTCATTTTTATCGTTGTAATTTTGTCGGCCATTAGTAGGTTCAGTGTTCCAATATATAAGTAATAAATCAACAGATTTGCTTACGGATAATATCATATCTGAAATAATATTTAAAAATACAAAGTGTTATATAAATAAATTGGAGATAAAAAAATACGTATAATATTGGCGCGTACTTCTTTTTTCTTCTAAAT
Source organism: Polistes dominula (assembly GCF_049000335.1). NCBI lineage: Eukaryota > Metazoa > Arthropoda > Insecta > Hymenoptera > Vespidae > Polistes > Polistes dominula. The sequence goes on from NW_028300865.1 coordinate 3,124,349, forward strand.
CCATTTTGTTCTCAGGATTGATTTCTTTGTTCGTATCTTGAAAACATTTATCTTTATTGTACTCGTTCGTCGTAACGCTTATATTATTTGGCTGCAATTTGAATATATAATTTCATTAATACAGTATTATAAAATAATATATACAATATATAAACATGAAATATATAGAAATAATGACCTTTTCATTTGAATATCGTTTTCTTTCGTGTAAAGCAAAACTGACGGTTTTTTTCTGCGATTCGGCCATATCAATATTTTTGACAACATCCTTGTTCATTCTAAGAGCTAAAAATTTTCTCACGTATGATCTCAATTTAACTTCGGGATCTTCATTGTCACCTTCGCTACTTTCTGACGATAAACCGCTACGTTTTAAAAATTCTTCTAATTGCTTTACATCGTCTTCACTATTTTGAGAAATTTCATAATCTACATTTGTATTATTAATAGCTTCGTTCAGTCTCTCTAAAATAAAAAATGTTATTGATGACTTAAAATATTAATAATAGAGTTTTTAGCACTTTTTAGCAAAATAAATTGGACTTTACCTGTATTACATTTCTCCTCTGTCTCATCAACGTCTTTTTCCGAATCGATAATTCTCCCACGGCATAACAATTGCAAATCATTATTCATATAATAGGGTTCATGTAACGACATTCTTTTATTTGGTTCGGGACATTGATCTTCTACCTCGTCCACTCCTCCCATTTCAAACATACTGTATCTTTTACTCGTTGGTACTTTATTCTTTCTTAAGATACTTCTTGGTAAGGGAGGTCTCGGTGGTACTTTGCCGTTGCAGCAATCAGCCTCTTTATCTCCATAAGGTAATGAAATGGACCGTTTAGGTAAATTAGGATAGACTTGTTGTTTTGCTTGATTAACAGCCCTATGCATTTTCTTGTCATTGCTCACTAAACTAGCTTCAGAACTAATGCTATCGTAACGATATAAGTATAATGGGTTAGCTATATTATTAGAAAGTAATTGCTGGTTCGTTGAGGAATCCGTTAATATTGTAGATGAGCCTCGATATCCAGAAGATGGTTGTGTAGCTGTACTACTCGTCGAAGAACTATTATTTGGTATAAGTTCACTTATCGGTCTTGTTTTATGTCGCATCGGTGGGGACAAACAAAACAATGGTTTCTTAATTTGTTCATTTATATTGATATGCTGCGAAACTTCTGGCACATCGTGTAAGATTTTTTTATATTCAGTAGGTAAAAGGAATGTTAACGACTCCCAATCCTTAACGTGTGAAAAACCACGTTGCTTAAGCGCATCAATATCATTACAAGAGAATGGTCGGCTACATCTATTTGAATGTTTCCAACCTGCTTTACTTTTGTCATAACATTGAGGCTTTAATGCAACATTGTCCAATTTCGTATCTTTAATATTAAGAAATGAAAGATCTGGTAATGTATAATTAGGATATACAACATAAACAGGCCTTTTATTAACTATCGTTTCCCTTATCGAAGGGCTATCTTTTTCTGCAGGTACTTTGTAAATTATTGACGTTTGAACTTCGTTATCCTCTGTTTCAACCATTGCTTGTATTCCTGTTGTTTTAACTATCGTACATTTATTTTCTGCTTGTAAAACTCGTACATTTTTACCACGACTTTCCAAATCATCCTGTGAAATTTCAAAATCTATTTGTTCTATATCACTGTCATGTACGAGTTCCGATTTAACTATGCTCTCCGACAATTCTTCGACCGAGGCAGATGAAATCATGCCATCCTTATTTTCTTTATTGCTTGGAAAATTGTTTGGAATGTCAGCAAACTTATCCTTTTGACTTTCTATTTCTTTGTTAGTATAACAATCGCTACGAACCCAATTTATAGAAAAATCTTTCTCGGGAAGCGGACGAGTACACGTATTGTTTAAATTTTGTCGCTGTATTTGTGTATTTGTATTCGCAGTTGCACTATCACTAGCACTATTACTCGTAGGCCAACCATTATCACTTATAGAGTCAGATTGATCTAAAGTAAGACTCATTCCTTCGGCGCTCATACTTTTTTGTTTCATAAATAATTTTACTAGGCTTAAATTTTGTAATTTTTTTCCACAACAATTATTTCCACTACCATCGGAATTTTCTTCATTTACAGAACGACTCATTGCAGATCCTGAATTGTTTGATTGTAACGGATGGTTATTCGATTCGGCAGAATCGACCTGTAAAAAAAGAAAAACAATAATTAGTATAAACCAAAATAATTTCATTTCATTTAAATAAGAAAAATTTACAGAAAAATTTAGATGAATGTTAGCAGGTGATTCTTGAATTCGTGAAAGATCTGGTAGGCTTTGGCTTCTTTTATTGTTTATAGATGTAATTGTGTTCCCTGTTCCATGTAAAAAGTTTGGAATAGTATTGTTATTACCCGACGGATGTCGAGTAATAACCTTATTCATGGATGTATGTTTCAAATTACTCCAAGTAGTGTATATTTTAGAATCGGAACACGCCATTGACGAATCTAATATATTTCTTCGTAAGCCCTTTCTTTTGTAATAAATTTCTGGTACCTCATACGTTTCTGGTTTTTCTGAAAGAACAATTTAATATTATACATGACAAACATTGAAAACTATCTACGTGCAATATTGTGTTATTACATTATTGATTTACCTTGATGTTCAAAATCTGGAGAACTATCGGAATACATTGTAATGCTAGCTTCGAAAGCAATAGTATAATTATTTTTATTATTTGCTTGACAAGTTAACAGCATGTCTTCGCAGTCCAATGAATCTACACTGTAACTACCTGCCGGCGGTAGCACAGGTGTTTCTTTCACAGGAGAGAATAGTAACGATGATTTGCATATAGACATTGTATCGGTTGTCGAACAAGCAGATTCTTCTCCCTTTAAATCAAAATTATAAATAATTAAAATATATATGCATATAATTATCTTTATATATATACATATATTATTTTTATTTGTTACTATAGTTTCAGTCAACAATTAACATTATTATAATACAATGCATTACAAGTTAGAATATACATAAACCTGTCCTATATATTTTTCATGGGTTATAGAATGGTTTCGTAAATATTTGTTCTAATAAGTTTGGAAGTTGCACAGGTATTGTCATACCTGGCTGCTGGTGTGAGGGCTGATCGAAGAACCAATGTCAAGTTTTTCCATGACGGAACTAGATATACTGGCATAACGTTCCCTTTGATAGTTAAACTGTCATAATAATGGAATATATTTTTAACATTTAATACGTATTAATTTGACTAGTTGATCGATTTATATTGTAACTTGTTGTAAATACTTTATTTTATGTATCTGTTTGCTTTAAATATATTATATTAATTAAATGAACAAACGTATATTTTAAAGAATATCAATTTTGGTATATAATAAATCAAAATAATGTTTACTAAAAGTCCTTTGAAATGCATGGTATTAATGATAAATAATACAAATTCAAAATTTAATAACATAATAGAAATGAAAAAAAAGATTAAAATAAAAATATGTGCGGTGTGTGTGTGCGTGTGTTTGTGTGTGCATATGTGCCTTACAGATATTAATATATAAATAATAAAATATAATGATTTATATTAAATATATATTAACCTCTGAATGTTGAACTGGATCTGTGCACATAACTGGCAAAGCAGTAAGAAGAGTGTGGATGTCTGCGCTACGAAAACTTTCCATATCAATTTCTGCTAAATTAGCATCCAAATTACGCGACAAGTCATCGTAATAACCAACATCTTCCCTAGTATATGATGCAGAGAGCGTTGACAAAACACTTGGATGGACATGTAATCCTCCATCTCTGTATCTAAAAAAAAGACAAAAAATAAATCAAAATATCTTTTTAAATGATCAATATCACACGAAAAACTAGATTATGTAGAATTTTGTGTCTAGTAGTTTGAGTATACTTCGTATATACACCATAATCTTCTCACCCATAATCTGTACACCATTGATACTCCACATTGTCTTGTATGAAGTCAGAACCGATAAGATCCTGTTGCATAGAATCTGTTGCAGGATTGGAATTGCAATCCGATCCTGGTGTCTGTGGATCTTCCATGACTGCAGCTCCTTTGCCTGCACCTAAAACAATTTATAACTATTGTATTGTATTGTATATTTCTTATATCTATGAGATCATTAAATCATTTCTAAGGCTCATATATTGCTATATTATATAATATATTATACTATAGTTATTATATTAGAATGTTTTATTATTTTATCTATCTAATTGTTGATACATACAAATAATTTGCATCGTTTCATTTATATTTGTATTACTTCCATTGATTTTTGAGTACTAATAAGATGTGAATTTGTTTACAGTAGTATTTATAATCCACGTGATCAAAATAATAATAGAAAAAAAAGACTCCCAAAAAAAGGTGATGCAATAATAATGATCGTAACAAAATTCTACAGTTCGTTATTAAAATTAATTGTTATTTTGCACATACATATACGTTATAAATTTTTAATTCGTATCAATCGTCATCGCGAAAGAATGTTGGAGATAAAAAGGAAACTTCATTCTTCACTTAATCTTGATTAACGATAATTAAAATAAAGCGTCTTTGACGTTGCTTAAGAAAAACAATTGATACAAATAACCTATAATCATATAGAATAATTCATTTAAAATTTACATAGAATCAAAATAAATTTCATTCCTATATAATTAAAATGAATATGTTTACTATATAAAAAAGATTACTTTGTCAATGATCAAATTATCTCCGAGAAAAACTTCCATCGCATTTGTGTTATTTAATATTCCTCTCTCATATTATTATTATTATTATTATTATTAATATTATAATTATTATTATTATTATTACTTTGAAAAGAATTGCTTTAGATTGCTTGTGATTATTATCTAGTCACATTTAGTACTGATCTGTCATTGGTGCATCGAATACTAATCAATTTTAAATAGATATATTTTTGTTTGTTGCTTTTAATTAATTAAGAAGAACGTTAATTATATTGTTCGTAAAAACAAATAAGTAACTCACCATAAAGAATGTGTTTAATTTAATGACATGTTTTGAAAGAGAAAAAAAAGAAGAAAAAGAGAAGAGGGAAAAATCTTGACAAATGAAAGCACCGCTTGAGAAAATTAAAAAAAAAAAAAGAGAGAAAACAAAAATATTTGTTCTTTCGCAATATACACCTCTCTGCGTTAAGCAGCAGCAGCAGCGATCGGATTACAATGCGTCGATTCTCCTTACATGGTTAACGTTCAATCGATTTCTCGTTCGCTTAACGACAAAGATGAACGACATATCTTTTTAAGGTCACGATCGGAATGATCACACGCTCCTTTTCTGCTCCGAATCGACAATACCAACGACGAAACACTGATAAGAAGAACGTTTCTTACTTTTTTCTCCTCCTTCCCGCCCATTACGATAATATAGAGGTATGGCAGTAGTGACGTCATCACGGTACTTGGCCAATTATCGGCCAGAACGAACAGATATACGTTTCGCGCGCCAATTTTAAAAGTATTTGCATTTGAATGCAATTGAATATACGAAAAGTACTTAATTTTGTTTATATGTAATTTTTACATTTAATATGGGAATATAATTTTTAATTAACGTATTTTGTTGTTGTTGTTGTTGTTGTAAAAATATTTCTTTTATCGTATCGCTTGTGACATTTTTGTTTGAACGAAATAGAAAGCTTTCTGTATGTTATCATTTTGTATTCATTGTATATAAATATTTGTCACGATGTATTTGTCACGGTGTATTTGTCATGGCTCAGTAAGAACTTAAAAGAAGTCAAAATATATGCGCCATTCGTAAGCCGGAAATATCAATCCTTATTTGTGACGTCAACTCTCTTAAGCAGTTTACTATCTTTAGCTGTCCTATGTATATTACAATCTAATAATTAATAATCAATAATTATAATTATTCCCTAATAAATATAATTAATATTTATATAATGAAATAATAAACAAAAACGAATTATGTAATTCATATGGGCAATATAATTGATTATTAATTTATTTTAATTGAAGAAAAAAATTAGAAGATAAATAAAAAATGTAGAATGGACAAATTATTATACATGTACCTGAAGAAATTGTAATCCATATCATGCCGTGGCCGCGGCTAATTGGTTTTGCGTTTAGTATTTACACGCGATAAATGCTAACCGAAAACACCACCCATTTTTATTCGACCATATGGTGACGAGTTGCCTGTCACTTACACACTACTGTTAGAAAATTCATTTTAACTGCGCCTATGGAGTAGCATGATCGCTCATGCGGCGCATGTGCGTTGTAGGATTGAATGTAAAGGGTGAGCAAATGGAAGTCGGATACAATCGAATGTATATACCAATACTCTATACATATATACATATATATCACATATATATATATATATATATATATATATATATATGATTATGTATGTTCTGTCGGCTTTAAAGACTTAAGTGGTTTCGCTTGATCGAAGCTTTGATTCTTGTTTCAATGATCATAGAACGTCATTACGTATGAATTATATGCACATTTTGTTCCATAAATATCATCCTATTTATTTTTATGAAATATTTCTAAAGTTTTGTTATTTCTTAATTTCATGTTATAATAAACTAATATGCATAATTTGCATAATATGAGGCAAAGTATCAGATGCTGTTATACTTTGAGTTAAAGTGGTGCACATGTTGTTCATTATTCAATTGTTTCGTACAACGATGGTTAATTTAATCCTTTAATAACTAATTAAAATATGTTTTTCCAATGTTCGTATTATGGGAGTAACCTTGGCCTTTTTTCTATTTCTTTTTTTTTCCTTTTTCTTTTCATTATTCAGCATATGATGTATTGTTGTTCGAATATACGCGACCTACGCTTTTGGTGTTGGCACGTGCTTACAATATTAATTCGATTAAAATATCATGCAATTTTAATTATATTTTCATGATTCAATTTTACGGCAATGAACATTTATTTGTTTTTCATCCTAAGTAAAAATAAATAAAAAGAAAAAAAAAACTAACCGATCTTTCTTCACGAAAACAGTGTCGAGGGGAGTAGGATAATTTTAGAGTCAAGCAAAATGTCGGAAATAAGTGGTCGAGAGCAGCCAAATTTCACTACACGTTGCAAAATTAAATTAAAATGCAACGCGTGAAACACGATACAAGAATTTGGAAAATTTAATCAACCCATTTTATCTTATTCAATATTTCATGTTATTAATAAAATACACCGGTTTTTTTTTTGAAATATGATGAGTAACATTGAAAAAAAAAACAAGGAGAAGAAGAAGAAGCATTCTTTTGACCATCCTTCGAAAAAATAAAGGGGGTGTTTTTTTTAAGACGCAAAATAGTAATAACCACTCTATTTATAGCAAAAGAAACCGTATGCGAGAGAAGTTCGTTATATATACAAGGTCTATCATATCCATACAAGAAAAAAGAAAAAAAAAACGAGAGAGAAAGAGAGAAAGTGAAAAACGCATATGTGTTAGTGTGTGTGGAGGTATTTGAACTGTTGAAAAAAGATCGTCTAGAATTTCCCCATATGTTGTCTCTCAGCGTATTTAAGAATATTATACTTGAAATCATTTGAAGATGAGCTAACGTTGAAATGGTTTGATCCTTTTTATCCGATTATAAAAATACTAATATTTATTTGAAATATTATTTTGTTTTGTTAGACGTCGTCTGATGATATCATTTAGACATATTATTATAAAAGCTATGTGTTGACTTTAGGTAAATAGAAAATTAGAAAGATTAAATAAAAAAGGTTTCTTACATTGTCTTCGAAGAAAATACATGCATTTATCGCATGGTATTCGATAATAATTCCAATCTTGTCTCAAACGACATGACATGGAAGTTGGTGATTTTTGTTGTTCATGTTGTTGCTTTTGTTGTTGCTGCTGTTGTAACAATTGTAAGGGCGGTGGTTTTTTTCTTTGCCGTTGTTTTTGTCTGGATGATTGTAATGTTGGACTAACACGACCAGCAGAAAATTCTGCTATCTTCATGATGACGCACAACAAAAGCACTATCATCATTTGTCAATCTTTGCAATTTTGTCTTTTTTCTTTGTTTTTGTTTTTTTTTGTCGTTCTAACGCTGCTCCTACAGCATAGCACGACACGTTTTTTTTTTACACTAAAAAGTGTATATATCACATCACATCACATAGGGTTACCCGCACCCCTCCATACACATATGTTAAAGTTATTTACTACACTACTACTACTACCTTTCCTTTTATGTCTTTTCAACCACTCGCTAAATTCGCGTACATCAAAGTGTACCACAGTTAAAAAGCGTTTTTTCAAATATCCCTTTTTGTTTATTGTTTTTTTTTTTTTATATCATTCTTATTTTCTCGTTCTTCTTTGACTTTTTAAAGTATTTTAAAGTATTTTTTCCATATCACTTTTCTTTTCCTTTTTTCTTTCTCACTTCATTCATACACGACGAATGTTCGTTCAAAGCAATTCTTCTAACATTATTACACTCTCTTTTATATCTTTTTAACTACTGTCCTTTCTATTTTAATGGAATTGGATGAAGAAAAAAGAAAAAAAGAATAAAAATGAAAATTCAATCGTAATTTTGTGTATATTAATTGTATTATTCGTACGGTATATGATAATGTTGCTTAATCAAATCTTTTCCTACTATATACTATACTTGTTCGATTATACTTATTGTTAATTGTCTTTGTGGGTTTGTCCATATCGCGTGGGATTAATAATACTAAATCCTGTTATGTCTTTACGAAACTATTTCCTGTTGAAGATAATCGAAATCTTGTTCTTTTATCAATCTCTTTTTAAATATTTTTTTATATGGATTAAGTAAATAATAAACAAAGTTATTATTATTACGTTAGTGTTTAAAGAAAAAGAAGAAGAAAAAAGAAGAAACGCGTTATTATAATAATGTACGTAGTTCTTCGTTAAATAATAGTTGTTGAAATGTATGCAACATGTAACGTGACCTTCATTGTCAATAACGATATGATTTATAATACGTCACGTCGTAGAATTTATCGTTCTTATCTATTATATCGTTTTGAATAATTTTTATCTAAACGAGTTTAAAAGAAAAAAATAAAAACAATTGATTACAATAATTATAAGGAAAGTTATAGTAATTATAACTTATAATATAGAAAGAAATTATGTGATTGATATTTTATTTTTTATCTGTATGAATAAGCTTCTACGAAAATTATTAACGCGATAATAGAAAAATAAACATGATAAAGTGGAACGTAAATGATATCGTATCGGTACAAAATTTCATACCTAATTGAAAACTAACTGAATGACACTTTTTATGAGAATATAATAATGCAATAATATTTTCGTATTAAGTGTATCTATTTTTGGAGAATTTGGTATATAATGTTAGGTATTATAGTAACACTGTCAGAGTATAGTTATTGCGTCGGTCGATACGTTTAAACGTTTAAATTACAACAAGTGGTCAGACAATTGTTTCGAGTTAAATCGAACGTTCGAGTATAATAATAATAATAATAATACTAAGGATTTTCGTCGTTGTACTAAATTTGTAATTGACTTTTTTTTACGACAAATTAATTGTTAATTTATCAAGCAAAAATTCTGAATCATTCGTAGAAGAAAAATATTCTCATATTTTGCTATAAAAATCGTAAGATGGATGAAAATTTCAACGCCCTAAGGTTTAGATTATGATAAAAGAAAAAAGCTGACGTAGTAACAACTCGAATAAGTAACCATCTGGTAAATATCAAAAATTCTACCCCGTTCCAAGACTAGGATGATTATACCGAACGGATTTGAATTTTAAACCTATTTTAAACAATGTTCCGTGGTCGTCCTATTAGACAAAATTCTCGTATCCGTTCTTTTTTTTTTTTAAGTGCGTGGGTGCACTAAGTCGTCTCTTTGTTTTATGCACTAAACTTGCACTTAAATGAGCACTACTACTACATGCAACTTATACACCACATCACACCACATCACATCATCACGATGAAACACACAATACATCTATATATTATAATAATAATAATAATAATAATAATAATAATAATAATAATAATAATAATAATAATAATAACAAAAAAGACAAAAACTAGACACACATACACATAAACATAGTTCTGTACGGAAGTACAAGTATAGAAATAAAAATGTTTATATGTGATATTATTGTTATTGTTATTATTTAAAATCCGTACACTCTTTCTCTAAATGGTGACACGAATGAGATAAATAAACACTTAATCCAATGATTATTATTCCTTGAAATGTTGCTAGATCAAAGTTTCTTCAAGTAATAATATTCACATTGAATGCATTACATGCATTATTTAAAGGGAAATGGAATAATATTCTAATTCTTTCACTATTTATTTCTCTCTCTTTCTCACACTCTCTCTGTACACTAAAGTTTGCTCTTTAACAACTATCTTTATTTCCTTATTTCTTTATTTTGTTCTCTTTAGACACACAAGTTTCGTGTTTATTTCGGTGAAAATGGTGTTCTGGACCCACGGGTCTGAGTCAGACTGCCCTAACGGCGTGTGCCCTGCGCGGGAGAGTTCTTGCACACGGCACGACACGACGCAGAGTTTAATCTCTATTAATAAATACTCGGGTTTGTCTGCTGCTGCTGCTGCTGTTGCTGCTGCTGTTTGTGCTGTTTGCTGGCCCCTACAGCCGGAATAGAGAGCAAGGAACAAGACTAACTAAGAGAAAGATAAATGATAAAAAAAGAGTTGTATAGAGAGATTAATTCGCAGAACCTAAATGCATTTTTCGAATATTATCATTGTTAAAACAAGGAGTATAAATTCTTAAGGCAGCAATTGTCAGGCAATTGCATTATAGATAATGAAGTAAGAAGTGGGGGAAAAGGTACTTCTTCTTTCTCTAAAGAGGGATGAACATGCTAAGGGAGAATCATAGTACAAGCCCTTTTTTTTAGTAGCGTTAGTCATGCGGATATAACGATGACGTAGTTCTTATGAAAATCGAAAGTCGACGACGTTATTGTTATATCCACTTATCAAATTGAATATGAATAAATATTCGATTAAACCTAAATGAAGCTTTAATGTTGTAAATAATAATGCATATAGGATGATATTGCATGTTCCACAAATCGTTTGAAGGATGTAAATGCAAATGTAGATTCGCGAGTTGTTATATAAGTGTACAACGACCTTAACACTTATTGATTTTCACCATACAGGTTCTTTGCTACACTAGCCGAGGACAAAACTAGTTCGTTAACGAGAAACGATAAGAGATTTCTTTTCTTTTTTCTTTTTGGTTCATTTCATTTATAAAATGATCATCCATACATTACTATTAAATACAAAAATTACAAGAGATACGTATAGTTATATTATAGCGAATCAGAGTGTGTCGTTTATCGATTCAATGTACAATAGTTTGAGGAAAAGAAATAAAAAAAAAGAAAATAGAAAAATAATAATATTCCCAATGGTAAAACGTAATCGTACGGATGCTTTGTGGCCATTGTAATGACCCTGTTTAGAATAAGAATACCGTCGATGAGTAAAGATATATTTGTATGTATCGATTTCCAATACTGTTGCACCTATATAAGGGAGAACCATCGTCACGAATTTGAATTATAAAAACTTTATTTAATTTCTTGTTTATTTAAAAAATAAATAACAATCATATTGAAATAAAAATAATATTATTTTACACTTACCAATACGTAAATCACCGTTGCTATGGACAATATCCGTTGTCAGGGCCTAGACAAAAAATTAAATAATTATGTATATGTGTAAATAGTATATGGATCACATTCGTAATGTGCATGAATTATCAGATATATTGTTTTTTTTTTTTTTGCTATTTTTGCTCAAGTAATTTCAATTCTTTCTTAGTTCAAGTCTTTCATAGTTTCCTGCTTGCGAATCAATGCTTTATTTTCAGCCATTTATATACTCGAAACGCAGGAGGGGTTAGTATTTTTGGACGAATCATAGGAGAGAAAGTGCATTTCCTCTTTGTGACTCAAGAGTCACGATTCATTTTGTTAGATGGGCTATTTTCTTATTACAATTTCATATAATTTCATTGTAAGTAAAACATATTTGAAATGATAGTTGATAAAACAACAAATATGACATTATACGATGAATTTAATTGTTAATAAATTGTTATATACTTTTTTTTTTTTTTTTTTTTTTTAATAGTTCTCGAGTCATCTCTAAGAGAGACCGGTAGAAGTAACGAAATTGCATAAGTTTAAGTGTACTAAGAAAATGAGGCCACGAGATTCTAATAAGCATAACTATACACAACGTTAGAACGATAAAACGTTGACTGATATACATATATTAATACACGTCCTTACGTGTCGTTGTACGATTAGAACATTTCCATGAAATTTCTATTAATAAATAAGACATTATATAAAAAGTTAATGCATTTTACTTAAGATCGAATAATTGAAAAATCTATTTCTTATCTAAAAAATAATACCATTGTAATCGATAAAACGCATATTGCGCGTTATGAATCTAACGATTTTTAATATTTCTTGGCATGCTATGCATTCAATGATACTATCGTTTAATTTTCTATAGATTAACGTAAAAAAGAAAGAAGATAGAAAAAAATAGAGATAGAGATATAGAGAAAAAGTCAAAATCAAAGAAAGGAAATAAATGAACGAACTAAACCACCACGTCATCTTCAATTTTCAAAATTATTCTGACTGAATGTAACATTAAAAGGCGCGCACGTCGGTGACGAGATTAAAGGTAACCTTCTCATCGATTTTCAGTCTTCAAGGGTCAACGACGTATTACGTACATAAAACTATTCAAATAAAACAAAATTTAAATCATAACAAAACAATAAATTATAATCTTCCAAAACTTGATTACACACATCTCTGAAGAAGAATAACAGCGTAATGAATTTGAAAATTAAAAATGAATAAAATTGAATTACATTTGTATTGACGTAATAAATAAATTTTTTTAAATATATTTATTTAAAAAAAAAAGTAATACTTATTTTTACTTATTATTCTCATGAATCTTAAACATATACAAGGACACAGAAACGCCCACATGATAAAACCCAGCAAGTAGAACCAGTCGATATCAGAGAAGGTAAGATGAAAGAGAGAGAGAGAGAGAGAGAGAGAGAGAGAGAGGGAAAAATCTTGGTATACTAACGTTCATGTTTTAAATACAGCTGACAGTCGATTCACGAAACACTCACTTCCACAAATTATACGACATATTGATAACATTTCGCAAAACGTTTTTTTTTTGTTTTTTTTTTTTGTTTTTATTTCTCACTGACTTAGGATTCTTTTTCACTTTTTATCTTTTTTTCTTTTTTCTTTTTTTTGCTTGTGTATAGGTTTTTATTATTATTATTATTATTATTATTATTATTGAATTATTCACCGGACAGTGTAACTCTGAAAAGAAAAATTTGTGCACCGGGGAAATGTTATCGAGAACGTGTATTCTCTCTGAGTAATTCTGAAGAGAGGTGGAGAGAGAGAGAGCCCCTCCTGACTGCAACAACCCTCTGTTATAATACCAAATGCGCATGCCTAGATTTCGGGTTGATGATGTTTCGGCCCCAACTGAAGAAGGGGTGGTTTACGATTATTCTCAAAATAATATATATATATATATATATATATATATTATTTTTCTATAACGACAAAAATTACGGTAACTTTTGTAACGTTGTAACTAAAAGAAACAACATTTTTCTTCCCTTAAATTTGGACCCTTTCATATATTTTGTTATTTTCTTGGTTACAACGTTACAAAAGTTACAATGATTTTTCTTGTTAAAGAGAAAAATAGAATAGTGTAAAATATAAAAAATATTTGTCTTTCTTTCATTTTAAAATTAATAATTATACCGCGCGCGTAAACTTATATTTCTTATATGTAATAAATAACAGGTATAGCATCTGTTGGTAAATTTTGATTGAAAATTATAATAATATTTGTCTTTTTTTCTTTGTTTTTCTTTTAATTTAATTTAAATTTATTTGCGTGTATGTGTGTGTGTGGCAAAAATGTCAACTATATACTAGAGAAAAAAGTTAGAATGAAAAGTTAAAGAAAAATGAAATATTGTATTTTTTATCTTAATGAATGATTATTTAACAAAAGATAAGATTGCTTTTGTCTTGTTTTATTTCAATTTGACTATTATTTCGATATATTCGTACTTTATTTTATCTTCTACTAAAAGTAGCACGAAATAGTGTCGCGACTACAAGACGGCTTTATATTGATTTTCCTAGCTTTGATGCTTTTAAACCGGAACTTCTCTACTTCTTCCTATACTTTGATTCTTTTTTTAAATCGCAAATAGATTGCAATTAGTGTAGATAGTTGTAATTGAAAAATGTAGAAACAAACTTTTTTTTTTTGTAAAGATTTAAACTGTGTAGAAAATATTGGCAAAAAAATTAACAATAAATAACAATTAAATACTAATACTTTTCATTTTTATTTTCAATTTTTTCGATAGAAAATAAATAATTATATAAAAAATATAAATCCTCTAAAAGTTGTATATTACGAATAAATTATAATTTTTAAATATTACACAATTTAGAAATTTATGGAAAAAAATGTATAGAATCTAAAAAGTAGTTATTTTTGATATTCTATTTAGAAATAGTCATTTATACCCTTTCCTTTTTTATCTACTAGTATCCTTATATCGTACTAGTGGTTATTTACAAAGTTTACAAATATATTAAAATATACTGTGCGTTTTCTTTCTTAAATATTTAATATATGTAACTATACTTATAGAATGACTTCTATAGAGGAACTGATGTATTAAGGGAGTATTCTGGTCTAGAAATTTGAAAAAATCGATTTTTTTTTTCATATTTTCAAAGCTTAACCTATTAAAAATATGTCCTCAAGAGGATTTTTCAAAATTCAATTTATTTTTGGAGATATAACTGTTTTAGTGACGCGGTATCCTATATCCTACCCTTATTACGCGAAACTTTGAACGCGTTTTTCTCGAAACTGTTTTTTTTTTTTTTCACAAATGTCAAGATATCTCATGTTCTACTAAACCGATTTGCTTGAAATTTGGTGAGAGTCTTCTCTATGCATTTTTCTATCGTGTAAATTAAAATCTTACAAAATTGTCAATTTTTACTATTTTAAAAAAATTCGGAAAAGTAAAAAAAAAGTGGTAAAAATAATGTATCTTTTTTTCAAACAGCTGTAATTTAGCGAAAAAAAAAACTTTTTTCAATTCTTTTAGTTCGAACGATAGCGGCATTATTCTTAAGTAATAATCCGTTGTAATTTTTTATTTCATATTACCAGGAGAGCTACAATCTTGACATTTGTCGCGCGCCGTTTTTTTGGGACCTCCCACTTCATCAGCCTATATCTTTTTCAATTTTGAATTTTTTCACACTTTTTAATTCTATGTATTCTCGAAATATTAATGAATATTTTGTAATATTATAGATAGTGAAAATATTATTCGATTTTTTGTTACTACACTTGAAAAAGTACCTAAAATTCATGCCTCTAGACCAGAATACCCCCTTAAAATATATAAGAACTACATGTGAATATACTTCAGTAATTCTTAATTAGAATTAAAAACAAAAAATCTATATTATAAATAAATTATAAACTTGCTAATAAAATGATGTTATTGAGAAATAGATACTAACTCGGAGTTCTAAATTTGATGTCGTTGTATTTTTTAGCATTGATTAGCCTGTTGTGTATCGGTTAATTATAGTTTGCGAACATATATCATTTCCAGATATTTATCTTGTCAGAAGTTGCACATTTTGATGATCGCATAAAGTAAACAAAATATTTGATAAAAGAATTGAAAAATAAATCTTGAAAATTTTCTTTTAGAAAACAAAAACACCCAAAAAAAAAACAAAAAAAAATAACAATTGAGGAATGTGTTTGCGTACGAAATTATTCAAAAGTTAAAAATTCAATCTATAAAAGCGAATAGATTTTTTTCTTTTCTTTTCTTTTTTATGAGAAATAAATTATACGTGATTAAAAAGATACTTACATGCTAAATGCGAGAAAAGAAAACAAATGTTCTAATATTATTAAACGTAGCGCCTATTTTTGGATGTTTTGCGACATTTTTGTCTACCAAATATCGCAATAATACAAATAATAATAGTTCCGATGAGAACAGCTGCAACAATCCATACTGCTTTGCTGGTATGCGTCTTTGGTTTTTTTCTTCTTCGTTTTCTAAATCACTAAAGTCAAATGATTTTTCAAAAGGATTTACGGTTACAGAATCCGTATCACTTTTTGGTTTATCAGCTTGAATGTTAGAAGATAAATCAGAATCTAAAGGTTCCTTAGATTTTGACAAATCATTTGATTTATCCGTTACGTATTTCTTCTTTATTGATAACGTAGTCGTTTGGATTTTCTTTGTCGTTGTAGTACTAGTCGGCGTTGTGGTTGGTGCATTCATTTCTTCGATAATCATTCGTTCTACTTTTTCGAGTTCAGCTTCGCCATTGGACTTCAAATTATGATCATTTTCTTCCTCGTTCATTTCTTCGATAAAACTTTCTAACGGTGAGAAAAAAGGACGTAAGAGAATATTTCGATATATCGTCTATTTCAAGAACTTTGTCCAACGCATCCATCCAACTTTCTGCCGATCCTTTATGAATTACTTTTCTGAACATAACAATATTCAATATTTTAATTGATCGTTAGAAATATTAATTAATAATTGATATATCATATACATACATTAAATTTGAATAGACTTTTTTTGTACTAATATCGTATCTAACTTCAGTTGATTTCATAATATCTTCATAAATTTGAAATCCAAGAAGTATTCCAACAAATTTACTACAATCAACATAATGTTATTATTATTATTATTATTATTATTATTTTTTAATATAATCACACAAGAGATTATTGTAATATTACTTACGAAAGATATGGTTTATTACTTGTAATATATTCATCGTTTAAAAATGTTGGCACATCAGCAGATTCGGGTTTACTAATTCCTTCATATTCTGACCTATATATAATAGAAATAAATAATAATTAAGATATTATTTCATTATATTATATATTATAACATACCTATATTCCCACCAAGTTTTTATTAATTCCGCTGAATCTGTAATATTCTTTTCTATAGCATTGATTCTCCATAAATCTGCAGATATATAGTATGCTAATCGTGGCAAAAGATCTAATGCGGTAATCATCAAAGAAACTATTTTTTGGTCTGAATCGCTTACGTTATAAATTAAGTGATTACGTTGTAACCATACAGGACTAGCAGATAAAATTCCAAACAATTCGGATATGGCTTCTTCCAAAGCTATGTTTCAAAATATTGTATTATAATTAATAATTTGATTTTGTCAATTAATTTCAATGAATAATATTAAAAGCATATTATAAATAATTACCAGAATATCTGTTAGCCGTGTTGAGAATTGGAGTACTTTCAACAGACATTTGTTGAAACAAAACTTTACCGATATTTTTATGGGTTAAAATATAATTTGCGATAGTTGGCTCGAAACAAGTGGATATTCTAAAATTAAAATGCAAGTTATTTCATTATTACTATAGTATGATATATATATATAATAACTAGTCATTTCTTCTAGTAAGAACTCGTACAAATTTGTTTGAGTATAATATGATGGTATATAAATCAATTTTCTTACTGTGTAATCCCATATTTACAAAAGTTTATTAGCTTAGGCGGACAATGCTGATAAAATAGACTTCTTTTCCAAAAAGTAGATTGCGGTACTTGACCTAATAATATACTACCCATATTAGATGCCGCTTTATATAATGATTTTCCTAATAGTTTCTGTAGAATTTGAACATAACGTTTTAAAAATAAACTAAAATTAATTATTAAAAATATATAAATCGTATCGACTAATATAATTTCATATTACATATTAATGTTAAAAACATATTTTACTTTTCTCCATAAATTTTTTCTTATATCAAATGTTATTTCCGAATATGGTGATACATCTAACGAAAAAGTACTCCATTCGTATCCTTGCAACGATCCTGAAAATATAACAAGATTTTCGATAATATTAATAATATAAATATGAATTATTATATATAAGTATTGTATAATATGTACCAAGTAAATGAGCTGGTATGGTATCGGTTAAATTAATTCCATACTTTTGTGACAAATGATTTCGAGAAAATTCTAAAATATTTTTATGAAGATTCAAAATTCCGTTCCATTGCGATTTGATTTGTTCGTAACCTTCTGGATATCCTGATAACATTTCCCAATATTCTACAGCACTATTGATACCTATAATAATAATAATAGTTTTGTTTTAGAATATAGAAATAATTGATCATGCTATGCACATTTGACAATTGAAAATGAACCATTCGCTTTTGCAGCTTTATCAACGAGATGTAAAATCTTGGAAAAGTTTCCAACGAGTGGTTTCAATCCTTCGTGCCAAGATTTCCATGCATCATATTTATCTTTCTCAAGTCCGTTATGCGATAGTAATCGGTCAACATCTGCAAAAAGGTAGAAAGACATTTTTCTTATTATTATATATAATTCTATTTCTAATTGAATGATGAACAATTTCATTACCTTCTCTCGTATAATTCTTTGTTTTATCAATATATTTAACGGATGATCGTAAAACTTCAGCACTACTAGAAAACTGCACTAGCTGTATATATTTATATATAAACGAAAAATGATATTATAAGTATAAGTATAAGTATAAGTAAAAGTTATATGAAATATTTAGGTATAATTAAAAATGAAAAATAATACCTCTTTGAAATCTTGTTCATCTAGTAAAGCATCGCCAGGTTTTTCAATAATATTATATTTGTAAGCAAGTGAAGGATTTTCCGATATTATTTCCGAAATACTGACTATTTCTTCTTTTTGACTTTTTTTGTAGTTTCCATATTGTATTTGTTTTTCAACCTATAACAAATATTTATTATTATTTTGTATAAGTAGGAAAAAAAATGTGAATTTTTGCCGTGGCCCTAATACGTTATGGAATGTGTACTTAAATTACTCGTAGTTAAAAATAATTGCTTGATTGGATTAAAGCTAAGAAAAAGGGGCCAAATAAAAAGGGAAAATAATATATTTTTGGAGATAAACTTTTGACTAACCCATATCGTATAAATTGTTTGATTTTTGAACGAATTGATGAATGACCATTCGGCAGTAGAAGTATCATTGCAAGTATCCTCGTAACCAAGTTCCGTTAATTCTATGGTTGGTTTCGCATGATCGCCATATGAAGTTGCTATGGCGCATATGAAAAGATTAACAATGATCCAGGTACATTTTGGTAGCATCCCTTTCAACTGCATTGAAAAATAAAACGATTAAAGTAAAGAAAAAAAGCCGTATTTTTAAATTAAAATTAAAAAGCAACAATATAAAATAATACAATAGTATTATTACATTTATTCAGATATTGAGAGCAAAAAGGTAGTAAGAATCTTGCAACAAGTGTGTTTGTTTGTAACATGTAACAAGTTTCAACGATGGTTTAAACTGTCGCCATTTTAATGACGATTTAACATAGGGCAAAGGTTAATTGAATTAAATCGTGAATTAAAAGTAATTCATACGGTTAAAAGTTATAAGGAATTATACGAGTCATGAATTTCTTCGAAACATTCCTTTGATGTTTTATGTTTTATATATAAATTTGATCTTTTAATTAATAACTCACTCGTGTGAGTTATAGTTAGTTTTATTAATGAAAAACCAATCGAAATATTTCATTCAAAGCGTTTCTTATATCGTGGTTTTGTTCTATTCACATAATAAAAAAGAAATCGTACGATAGATAATTATAGAATTTTGATGATCTCAGTTAGCAATTGGGAATAACTTGAGTCATATTATAGTTCATTGTAATTATAAATAATGGAATAATTCGTGGAATCATTGCTACGATTTATTTTCATTTGTTACTAAATAGTATTGATTTTTTTTTCTCCTTATAATAACGTGATTGATGATATTATATTATATATATAGTTAATATCAATAATATATAGTGTTTATAGAGTTTTATTGAATTTAATCTAGATTCTTTTTTTATGTTCTGAATTTGCTTTAAATGAATAAACATTTTGTTTTCTCCTTCATTAATGTGCATAAAATTAAATTCATTCGAAATAAATTTTAAATAGAAACACCTTTCTATTCTTAGTATTTTAAAAGGAAGAAACAATCGAAAATATTCTTGTGGATTATTCCTTTTTCTTCACATCAAGTTTCCTTTTTTTACACATATATTTCTATTATTGTTAAAATATTGTACAAGTAATATATAAAATCATTTAATATCTTTTTTTATTTTTTTTTTCACTGTTTCAAGTCATGCAGGAAATTTGTATCCATCGTACAGTTATGTAATTTTATTATTATACTTGTCCTTGTTTCATAACTTGTAATTTTGTTTTTTAAAAAGCAACAGATGGAAATGTCATGAGAAAAAAAAGAAAAAGTTAATTTTTTTTCCATTTTGAGCTCATTTATAAATATAAAGATTAAAAATTGCAAATTGTATTGATTGCAAATTGTGTTGTTGCATGTTGGATATTATTGACAATACTTCGATAATTTATTGAAGAGTACAATTGGCAAGTAGTAAATTTCAATAGACATTTTTTTATTTTTTTTATGTTTCGTAAGGTCAATAATAAAAAGTGTTTAAATCAACTTTGAATAGTTAATTAATATTCTGCGAAGAAGATAGATGAATACAAAAGTCGTAATTCAATAAACATAGTATAAATTAAGATTACTAAATGAGCAATTATTTGTTACGCATGCGCGTGATTTAAAATTTAAAAAAAAAATAACAACCGGATACCAATCTAGAAATAGATTGTTTTGGATGTTGAGAAGATTGGACGAGGTTAGTTAGCAGCAAAAATAGAAGTTAGTACATGTATATTTGCAAATAATAAATTAAATTTAAATAATATAATGAAAGAATATATATATCCTATAATGTAACGAAATATATATCAAAATAATTGTTACTTAGGGTAGGTGATAAAGATATCACAATAGATAAAAAAATCAATGAAGAGATTAAATTAGTAGGTTATCGTCATACAATAAAAAATGATAAAAAAACAAACAAAAAATAAGAAAAAAATATAAAAAAAGAGAAAGTAAAATAAAAAAAAAAATATATATATATATATATATGATTAAGGAGACAAAATTTCGTTAATGAGAACTCACCTTTGATCGTCGAGCGTTTTTCACTGCTCGACACAATACAAATACTTGTTGTAACACTCTTCTTTCTTCGTATAATGGCACTGTTATAATAATAATATAGTAGTAATATAGTGTAGTAGTAATATTAGAAGTGTAGAGAAAGAAGGCAAGATTCAAAGATAACTAAAGAATAAAGACAATAAGAATTGATTTATGATTTAAAGAAATACTGCAAAAAAATAATAAGAAAAATTAGGAAATAAAGTACAAAACGTATGTTCAATCACAAAGAAAAAAAAGGAAATCAAAATTAAATATATACCCTCTTTCAAAAACTAGTTTCTTGGTCAGAGGTTATATTCCTTAATTGTTCTAAGAAATATAATTAGAATAATTGTAAATAGTGAACACTCCGTATACGTGCAATTAATTTCACCAATGTGTGTTATTAGATTTTGATTATATTTAAGAGAAAATAACAAAAAAAATATATTAATAATCTTTATATGATTCACCTTAGATATCAACCTAATAATGTACAAAGTTCAATATATTCGAATTTTTAACCAAACACCACACACAGCAGTACGCGGCGTCACGATGAGTGAGAGGTGTACTATGATGGTATCATTATTACATTTAACACGACCATTGAAAGTTGAAGTATTTACAGACAGTATATACAGTATATAGTTTTTCATCAATTCACACTTACGCGATCTTTCAATGAAAATTGTAAGCTTAATTTATTTTGTGTTGTTGTGTAGTAGCATTGTGTATCGTCGATAAAGTAGAATTCTTTGATTTTTTTAACAGCATCGGTCGGTAAGACAGAGTTTGTTATATTATTGATTATTTTTTAATTTCTTTTTTATTTTAATTTATTTTTATTATTAAATTAATTCGTATTTCGATACATATTATTTATGTTAAAATATAGTTTAACTTTCTTGCCACTTAATATTTGAGGTTAGGGGTAGGGTGAAGTGGAGGGTATTTAGAAAATGAATGTTTTTATATTATTTTTTGAATAAACAATATCTATTTTGTAAAACTATTGGCTGCTGCATGTGATTTGATATTACTTCATTTGTTTAAATTGTCTCCTTGTAATTTCTTAAGTACCAAAAATTAATCCTATTTTAACATTCACTACTAAATTCCTTTTTTTTTCATAAGGGTTCTTACTAAACTGTGTTTCTGTATTGTTACATTAAAAAATATAGTTCTCGTTGACAATTAAATGTTATTATTTTACTAATTAACAAATATTAGGTTCGGAATTCGTATTAGTTAGATTAACAATGAATTAAAAGTTTTTTAATACACATATCAACCAAAGTTTTGCATCGGTTCCAAGATTTCCTGAACGTAGACCTTGACTGTTCATAGATGTGGTTTTCATGAGCAATAAAAAGAGCTGAAATGTTGTTTGTGTTGATCTCTATTCCATTTGTATATAAAAGTTCCAGAACTCTTTAAACTGAAGTAATACAGAGCTTTTTTTGATGTGTGTATTTAAATAAAACATATTCTTACGCATATTTATCATTAATTTTGGCACCCTACCACTTGTGTGTGAATAATTATCATATTTTACATTTAACAATTATTAATTGTGTGACTTCTGTTTCGTTAATTAAATCTTATTACGTTCTATTATCTACTATTAATAGGCTCATTTATTTAATTAGCATTTTGTGTAGTTTTTTGTTTGTTAATATTGAGGTAGAGTCAATGTTAAAATGATAATAAATGCATTTGTAAAGTAATGCTTTATAATATATATATATATATATAATAATCTTAATATTGTCTCTATTATTAAATCTTAACCACCATCTAAGTAACCATTTTATTTAATGGCTACAATTTCATATAATAATTATATAAAAGCAAAATGAGCTTCCTGTTTTATAATTGTATATTATTTTGTTGTCTTTGTTGTTCTACTTAAAAAGAAAAAAAATACGTCTCACGAAAAAATATGAGTCCTATTACTATTTCAAGAAATATATTATCTTTTGGAAATAAATTGACAAAATGAATTCAAACAAATTATAAATAACAATAATAGTGATAATAATAATAATAATAATAATAATTCTATAATCGATTTCATTATTATATTACCTTTCTATTTTTATTTAAGCGATAAACATTGATAATTTCTTAAATTGTATTTATCAAATGAACATTATTATCGTGTTTCAACTCATTGTATAATACTTCCATATCTGTGTTAGTTTTTTTGTTTAAATAATAATAAAATGAGAATCCACACACACATTAGATCTCTTAAGAAAAATCGTACTACTTAAAAGTAACAACACCTTGAAATGAAATTCTAGAATTTTCCT
Source organism: Polistes dominula (assembly GCF_049000335.1). Classification (NCBI taxonomy): domain Eukaryota; kingdom Metazoa; phylum Arthropoda; class Insecta; order Hymenoptera; family Vespidae; genus Polistes; species Polistes dominula. Next base: position 3,148,064 of record NW_028300865.1, read on the forward strand.
ATTGAATTAGTCCTACATTTTCTTGGCCAACTTTAATCATTTAACTTACTTTACTCGAATGACAAAATCGTCTCGAGTTGTTCTTACGTTTTATTTCTTCCCTACGTATGTGGTGTGTATCTGTCTTCTTATTACCAAGGACAATTTTTTCTTTTTTTCTTTTTTTATTATATATTGTTCGTAATAAGCTGAACATTTGTTTATATCCACTGATTGATTGTACGTTTGAACATTACATAAAACCTTCATTACAACTAAATACAATTCACGTTATAGGTGTTCAGTTTCAAATGCCATATTCTCGATACCGTTCTTAGCACAGCTTTCATTTATCTCACTTATGGTTAACACTTTCGTTATTTTTTCATCGTTTTCTTTGTCGTTTAATTTAGCTTTAGTTTCTCTTTCCAATTCTATTCGATCTTTTCTGTGTTCCGAGTAAAGCCATCTGATCACAAATTGTTTAAACGTATAAATAATTATTAATTATAAAGTATTATTTTTAATTGCGATTATTGATTTACGATCAAAATTACGTTATAATTTTATTTTTCTAACAAGATTTTCTTAATTCGAGATGTATAATAATTAATAATTTATATTATACATCATATAATATATTACTTATTTACATTATAATGTATTTATAATATATTTCCAATTTTATTTATCAAATTAAAAAAAAGAGAGAAATTGATGATAAAAGAAAGAAATAAAATGAAAACTTACAAGAAACCGAAAACAGCTGGTATAGTCATACAACCACCGACGATGAAAAATGCTCCTGGAAATGTATTCATGGTCGTGGCATAAATAGAACTATACATGGGTCCGTAAACCAATGGCATCAATGATTCACAAACGCCAAATAACGAATTAACCTTGCCTGAAAATAATCTCGAATTATTTTTCAATTACAATACGTTTGATTTATTGCTACTTGGTCAATGTATAAAAAAAGAAAAAAAAGAAAAATGATATTATTGTAAAAATTGTTCACAGTTATTAGGGCAAAGACAAGCAGCAGCAGGAAAGACTTCATTAGACTTCGTTCACTATGAAGAAAAAGTTGGTGGGAAAATTGCTATGTTAGGCGTGTTGATATACACGCTTGATAAAATCTTACGAGATTATCCGATTTACTCCGTTCTTCCAAGAACGACGACATTATTTTAACGATATTTCGAGTTAATTTTTAAATTACGATGATTTTAAATCGTTGGATACTTAATTTTTTTTCTTTTTCTTTCTTTTCTTTTCTTGTAGAAACTAAACTATTTCTTAAAATGATCAAATGGAAATTATGAAATAATAATCGCGTATATTATTTTTCTTTTAAGTTTTTAATATTTTCTTTGTTTTTTTTTTCATTTTAGTATTACCAAGAAAATCTATAAAGAGAAACTACTTGATAGTACGAAGTTTCCTAGTTGATTATTAAAGTCAGTCATGTAAATAACTAAGGATTATCTCTAAAGAAACGGAAGAATTTCAATGGTATTATACATGTGCTTATATGTGTGTATGTTATATAATATATTCTATTTAGTATTGTAAGAGTGAAAGTGAGATGTTGTATATTTGTAACAACTAGGAAACGATTGAATCTACTTTCATTCTACGTTCATTTTACGTAACATTATGTCTGCAAGTGTGTATCATGTTAATAAGAAAGAAATAGGAAGTGAATTATATGCACATATAATTCATATATATATATATATATATATATATATATATATATATATGTATATTATTATATATGTTCTTATATTTTATTATTTTCTTTTTATTTTATATTTTCTTTTTTATTTATTTTATTTTATTTATTATTTTTATTTAGTAATAATAATAATAATAATAATAATAATAATAATAATAATAATAATAATAATAATAATAATAATAATAATAATAATAATCATATATATCCACTTACCAAGTTCATCAGATGGTACTAATTTCGAAGCAATAGATCGCATTGCAATAAATGATGTTCCATTTACTATTTCAACCAAAGCACCTAAATAAAATATACAAATATAATAAAAGTTATTTATTTATTTATAGATTTAAAGAAATAATATAACAATAAGTAAGAGATAGAATATGAAGAGTAAGCATCTATAGCGCCCGTTAATTGCCTTCGTCGTCCTTATCTACCTATCATCCCCCACCATTGGTCCTTGCTATTTCCTGTGTACCTTCTCGAATTGTCAAGATTATTCCTGATAAGCTAAAGATTGGATCTTTCGAAACTTCCGGATTGGGAATATTTGGGAGACTTGGGCGCATTCATAATGCACAAAGCAATGTTATCAAATGGTGTCACATTTCAAATACTATAAAACGCGCTCGCACACACACATTCACATTCACTGGCGCACGCACCAAATAAGGGCATTTCCCAACATCCAACACACGCACTCTTTATCTCTCATCTTTTCTCTCATCATATACAATTGGAAGAAAAAAGAAAAACGAATTGAAATAATTTCTCTTACCTAAATAAATCATCCAATCGGTCGTTGCAAATGCATATACGAAACTAGCTAATATTTTACTCATACAACTCATTATTCCAACTATAGCATCGTCTACCTTGAGTATATAACTAAAAACACCAACGGATAATGTGGTTCCTGTAAAAATCATCGATAAAATTTAATATACACGTTGCATATTTCAAATGTACATTTTAATCTATAAATGATCGATATAATTATCGTTTGAAAATATTTTTTCCACATAAAGAAAAAGAAACCAAATAGAAAAGAAAAAAAGAACATTGTTCTTCTTAATGTAACTACATATTACCACGATTAATTCGAACAATAACTAATTGCTTTACTTGTTATTCCTTTTTAATAACACCTGTCTGTTATTTACGTAAGATCATCTTGTTTGGTATTAATATTATTGATAAAATACTATGAAATTAAATTTTGAAATATAATCTTACCAATAAGATTGGTCACCATACCATATGTTGACCACATACTAAACTTAACTTCATTCCAATTGTATCTATATCTCATATATAAATATAATACTGCCATTTCACCTAAAATCAAATTCGACAATTATGATATATCATTAAATTATTTACTAAATTTTCTTTCATAGGTTTTGTCATTTTAATATATAATTCTTAATATAGTATAGTTCAAAGTCTATCTAAATGATTCATAGAATACATTATCGGATTATTTTATGCATGGAAAATGTTTACAAAACCTTGAATATAACTATGAATAAATTAACTTTTTTTTTTCCTTATCATTCCGATTTGTCTCATTTTTATTTAAATAATTGAAGATTTTATATTGCATAACGAATGTTGGTTGATGGAAGATTTTTAGATGTTACATCTGTTTACTTTTAAAGTGTGATTGATTATTATTATTATTATTATTATTATTAGGCGAAGAGGATATAATATTTTTTTTAAATTACAAATTTGCATGAATCTTTTGAAAAAGAAAGAGTTATTCAACTGTGTGACCTCCATTGGAAGAAAAAGAAAATTAATTTATCCAAAATATCCAAAATTTCTCAATGAAATTTCTTCGTAGTATCCTAATGAAGTATCCTAATGAATAAATTATCATTCTAATCGTTTAAAAATTTAATCCTTCGTGAATAGAGTTAAGTTATACATATACGTATATATGTATAGCATTAGTAAGTTGAAAGCTTCGCACGGTCGTGGGTGATGTAGGAATTCCGCTTAAATTCAGTAATTTTCACGTGTTATTACCTGACATTACGTAAGAATGCAAGGTTACACAACAAGTTCGTTTATCACGGTCTTCATTTAATCGTTTCCGTCGAGCTCAGGTCTTTATCGCATTTATCCTTTTGCTCTTCTTGCAACCTTATCCATGCCCCGCCCCACTCAATACCATTTTAGGATTCTTACGTGTTTAATTTTGCTTCTTTAAATGTCTCTTAAGATGGAAGTTGTTTAACTCTCTTTCTTGATACGTGTTTGAATTATTAAAACAATGTTTGACTTATGTGTAACACCACAATTTTCATTTTAAATATTTCTTACATTTATTTCCATAATTTTAAAATAACCCTTTGAGTGTTTAATACTATTGACTGAAGTGTTTAGTTGTTGGGATACTTTATTTCTATGACACTATAATTTTGATGAAATAAAATACATACATATTGTAACATATATTACATTATTTGCATTTAATATTGACGAAAAAGTAGTAATTCTATATTCGAAAAACGTGTACAAATATTTCATATGTAAACGTGTTAGAGATTTTAAATTTTCTTAATGCTACTTTTTTTGGGGAATAGGACAGAACTTGTTCATTTGTTTGTCTTTTTGTTTTTTTTTCTTTTTTAAAATGCATCATTAATATTTTTATTAAATATCTACAAAATAATCGAATAGAAAATGTTCTCTCTGTGTTTCTCTTTCCTCTTTTCTATCTCCTTGACACAGATTTCAAATATAATGCTAATCCATGCGCATCTTACGAGTAAAATAAATAATCATTCGTAAAAAAAAAAAAATATTCGTGTCTCCGACGTACCGTACGATTTCATTTCAGTATCAACGAATCAGCTACCGTATTCAAAAAAAAAAATAAAAAAAAAACAACAGAAGGATTTATTTTATCGTATTTTAATTACTACTTATTTATTTATCTATTTATCTATAAGATGTGAAATGATCAATAAATCATGATGATTCGCGTACATACGTTCGATTCGTTCGATATTAGCATAAGTATTATAGTGTCGCGTGTTGCAACGGTAATACTATCCTTTCTAAACGGAAGAGAAAGGTACTGTGTAACAGTAAATACGAGACGTGTATTATTATTACTATCGTAAAATAATAATCACACGGATTTGTACATATGAATATGTAATTTGAATAAAATAACAACAAAAAATATATAGTAAATCGTATAATAAAACTTTGATCTATATATTTATCTTTTACTATCATCATAATCAAATGAGATCTAATTGAATTAATTAAAATTATTTTACGAATTTATAATAATATAAAATCAGATAATAATTAAATAATAATAAAAAATAAAAAATAAAAAAATAAAAAACATAAAAAAGGGAAAAGATCACGACACGGTTGTATGAAATAACGGAAATGAAAGTAAAATTCTTTTTTTCACGTACGCTTATTGCAGGAGATAATATGTCATTTTACGTTTCAAATCTAATATATATATATATATATATATATATATATATATATATATATATATATGCATAGAGGTACAAATTAGATACAAATGTAGTAGTCATTGTGTCTAAGGGAACGTTAATGATATTAAATCGACTTACATATGTAAGTATAATTTAGTATTCGTCCAGCGTGCTTATTCGAACGCTAATTAATCCATTTACATTTGCATCAATATAAGGTACCATCATAAAGCAAAATCTGTATGCACATATGTATACGAACATATTGAATAATGCATTGCTATAATTAATGCCTTTAATTTCAATCAATCGTATAATTATAAATAAGTACGTATAATAATACAAAATACCAATAGGATCGATGATAAATAATTAAATCTTGTATAACGATTAATTTTCCTATAATCTGTATAAAAAAATAAATAAATAAATAAATAAATAAATAAATAAATAATGTTAGTAATTAATTTAAAAATTAGTAATTATTTAATTTATCGATGTAATTTTTTGTACTTTTTGCAAAGAAAATCATTTTCTACAAACAAATATATAGTCAGTTATTTAGGTCTCCATAAGTGTCTACAATTTAAAGAATACAATAGAGGTATTTAAGATAATTTTAACATCCGACTCGATAATTACATTTCCACGTGATTTTCTTTGATGAAATGGTAATTGCATACGCGAGTTTCATAATCTCTCAAGTATTCTCGATTATATGATATTTTGTCTACTACGAATAACTTCGTATATAACTATATAATATATAAATAACTAAGACATAACTAAACAAGTATAATTTACAAATCAACGCTATAACCATATTGAACAATATATCAACAAGAGAAAAAAATAAGCGAACAAGAAAAGAGAAAAAAGAAGAACTCACCATACAATGGTCCAATGACAACCATCACAATGATCATAAGCATGATGACCCTTTTCTGTCTATTATTAGCACCCTTTTTAAAGGCAACGCTAAACGTTTCCTCGATGTGTTTCAATGAAAAAAAGTCCTTGGCAGATGCAAAAAAAGACACGTTCCTTTTATCAATCATCATGTTCTTATTTAAAAATTGATCTTTATCAATAGGTTGTTTATTATTAATTGGTCTTCTTGGTGGTTCTTTGATAACAACCAATCCGTATATGAAACTCATGACATAACACATCATGGATATACTGAATACACCATAGAAACCAAGTTTTATATACAAAACACCGGAAAGGGCCATACCTATTGGTACACCGAGCGAAAAAAAACATTAGCCGCACCTATTCTCAATGTCCTTGATTCTATCGACGTTATGTCTGCTATGTAACTGAATACACCCATAAACATAGTGAACCAACCACCAGCCAATGAAGGCCATAATGCTTCCAAAACACCCGTAGCTTCCATGGGTAATTCATAAAACCAATAGGTGCATGCTATCAAACTGACACTACTCAAAAATTCACCAACTATTGGCAATAACATACATGGTTTTCTATAACCAGTTTTATCGCTCCAAGCACCCATAAATAATATCAACAATATCGGTAAACCACTTTGCAATGCTGTTTTCCACGTTTGCATACCGGCAACCAATTGTTGTACCGCAGTTTCTTCCATTTCCAAACCTGTCGTATTTCTTGCCGCCAAATTCGTACAAATCTCATCTGAGTATCCTAAATTGACTCTGCATGCTTTTTCTAAATTTAAATTTTGTGTTGCCAATGATGCCAACATACTTGGTATAACGTAACATGCTATCATTGGTTCCACGGTTATGTTGCTCGTTAAAAGTGTCCATTTTTGACGTAAACTCATCGATTTCCATGGTATTGTTATTTCTTCATCTTTTATTTTCATCGAATCGATCTTTTTTTCTGGATTACCACCTGGTGGTATTGTTGTTGTTGTTGTTGTTGCAGTTGCTGCTGCAGTTGCTGCTGCAGTTGCATTTGCCATCTTGCCAATGAGATGGCTCCCAATTTATTTGTATGTGTGTATGTTGTTAAACAAACAAGTATAGTTGTATAGTTTTTTTATATATTTTTTTAAAAGGGATATAATTAACATAAATCGTAGCAAATTCCGTGATGGTGGTGGGTACGTAACTGTGTTGGTTTTTTTCTTTCTTTATCTGTTAAAAAAAAAAAAAAAAAAAAAAAAAAAAAAAAAAAAAAAAACAAGCAAACAAACAAACGATATAAATTTAGAAGATATAAGGGGGTACACCCGTTAATGTAGAAGAACCGAATGCTGCACGAATAGTGGTACTCGATACAGTCAGAACTCGCATTAAATACGTTCGCACTAATGCGTAGTACAAGAGCGTGCGTGTGTGTGTATAAGTGCTCTTGCAGTGGTACGAGTCAATAATAATTGCTCATACCAAGATATATAAAAGCAATGTTGATTTTTAGTTTTTTTCTTTAAATATTTCATTAATGAGAAAATTTGTATATGAACTTTTTAAAGCTTTTCTTTTATCTACATTTCTTTTTTTCTTTCTTTTTTTTTCTCTTAATATTTCAATTATGTGCTTTATATATATATTTTTAAATAGAAACTCATACTACATTTATATTAATTTTTTATTTTTAACGAGTGATGTTAAAAGACACTTTTCAAAATTTTTAACCATTATATATAAAGATACAAATTATTTTCTAACTTTATATATTTTGTTTTTTCTTTACAATTAATTAATTATCTTAAATTTTTTCGTATGATAATTATTGTTCAAATTTATTCAATAAAATATATATATATATATATATATAAATATTATTATTATCTATAATATAATATAATAATAAAATTGTTCAATGTGTTTACTTATTAAAAAGTATCTCTATATATATTAAATTTAATCGAGACCAGCGGTCCGCGAGATACACCGTTCGCGTTGCTACTTCTGTCTAATGCACCATTGTAAAATCGTGTGATACGCGTGTTGACTCCTTCCCTCCATCTTTTTCCTCCTCCTCCTTCTACTGTTTCATCTCATCCTGTGTGTACCACCACCATCATTACCACCACCACCACCTCCACCACCACACCACCGCCAATATTACTGTTCTTTCTCACTCTCTCTCTTTCTCTCTGTTTTCTGTCTTTTACTTTATCATCAGTACTTTATCATCATTTTTCGTCTCTAAGGATAAGACATTTTAAAAAAATTCTATTGTTTACAAATTGTCACCACGCTGTAGTGGTAAGAAGTTATAAATAATGATGATAATTATATTAATCAATAAATATTAGTCAAATTCTAGAGACATGAAAAATTTATTACTTTTGTTTCTATTTGAAAAACGAATGATGACGATGACTATGACGATGAGGATGACGATAAGAATGATATAAGATTCGTGAACAAGAACAAGAAGAAGAATCATACGAGTACGCTTAAGAAATTCTCCTCTCATTATTCTTATTGTCGATATAATGTTTTTTCGGGTCAAGGTCAGCCCAAGCGTTCCCTATAAAACATCAAAGTCCGTTCCTATAGTCTTTATTTATGGTACTACTTTGTAATTTCTTGGCCTTGATTTTAAGCAAAACTTTCTTTTTTTTTCATAGTTATTTCATTTCAATTTATTGAATTTGTTTCCTCTCTTTTCTTTTTATTTTTCATTCGTTTCTTTTAGATTGTTTTATTTTATATTCTTTATTCAATGATTCTTATCAGTCAATATGGCCGTCAAAATAATAATACACATGAAATAACAAAAACAAATTAAAAGAAAATCAACTCGATTACGTTAGTTAAAATCCATAATGATTGAGACAATTTTTTGTTAACCTTCTGTCAACCGAGACGATTGCGCTAACATAAATCATTTGCGATCATTATTACGAACTCGAACAGAAATAGGTATCGATCCTTAAAAAAAAAAAAAATACATTGCTTACTAATGGATTTCATTTTCTTCCGTGATTACGTGACGTATCGTCTCGTCACTAAACAACCATTTATTTATTTCCTTTTCTTTTGTTTGTAGTTGTTAAGGTTTTCTTTTTTTTCCATTTTTTCCTTTTACATGATTTGCATAATCGAACCCGTTATTCGTTCGATACTCGTAAAAAGAAAAACCTCGTCACGTAATTTTTTAACGTGTGTGTGTGTGTGTGTTTGTGTGTATATTATTATTATGTATTACCTGGAAAACGAGAAAATATTAATTCACTTTTTATTTGATATTTATTACACTTTATAGTATTACTTTTATGTTAATTGTTCTGTTCTTCTTTTTTTTTGCAGTTCTGTGCAATATGTGCATAATTAATCAAAGTTGCATTTACAAAATAAATATAAAGAAAATAAAAAAAAATAAAAAGCACTTCAAAATGAAATACGAACAAATTATACTGTTAATATAACGAAACAAAAGAAAAATAAAAACAAAGTTAAAAATAACGTCTCGTATTAAATCAAAGTACGATTAGAAATTATGACTATTCGAATCGAAATATAATGGATTATTTGTTCTTTTTTTCAGTAGTATGATAGTGAACAATAATATTCTACGAGCACACACATTATTATGCACCTACTGTCGGCCCTGGCTCTTAAGTTGATTGTATATGACGTCTTCAAGTGAGTAATGCTTGCAATTCGAGTGATGCTTGTAAAATATTCGATTCGATTCATGTCAGTTCTATAATAGTTTTGTTGTGTTGCAAAATTTACAAAACGACCGGTGTACAACTCAACCACAACCCGTTCTTTCCGTTTCTTCTATCCTAGATAGAATAGCCCTCTTGAGCCACAATTAAGTGGGGGGCCTCTTCGGCATTAAGCCTTTATCATTCGTCACACGATTTCGCCATTGCTTAAAAGCTAACACCATGAGTTTATTACATAGAACGATGACGAAAAGAATTTCCAACCTTGACATTATAAATGCATTTTTTTCAATAAAATTTATTTTACTTTTAAAAATGATATTTTTCAAAATCGTTCAAAACATAATAATAATATAATGATTTTCGATAGAATAACAAATTTTTTGTTTCGTTTGAAAGTCTGCTTCAAAAACAATTGAATGACTTCTATTTTTAGTCTTGAGCAATTATTTCTATCATAAATTATATAATGTTCTCAGAGTTTAATTATTAAAAGTATTAGTACAAACACACACACAACAGACTTTAAATACTATTTTTCATATATATGTAGGGATAATTTATTTAGGGTGAGAGGTGCGAGGTGAACATACACCCAGTTTAATCCTACTAATAAGATTTATTTAAAACAGGTATTAGAAAAAGTACAATATTAGTTTCACAATCTTACGGTTACAACTTAGATGAGCGACTGAATTCTTACGACTGTTACAACTGATATCTAACTACGGCTACGACTGCTACTGTTCTACTTCTACGACTGAGACTACTTTACTTCTACGACTGAGACTGCTTTACTTCTACCACCGAGACTGCCCCTTTCTTATTTCTTTCCATGTCTTTTATATCAGAAATCACCTACACCCCTTTTGAGAGGGAAGAAGCTTACAAATCTTACTGACCAATAGCATAAGGATCCACCCCATAGTCCACCGACAGGTACAGCCTATGGTTTTCGGTAGTGGGAACTATGCATACAGAAACTTAATCTAGCACATCAGAATGTTACCTCTTTTTATGGCATCGCATATGTTTACACAGGTATCGGAAATTCTTCAAAGGGTCCCTACACTGCACACATGGTTTTTTATTACACCAATATCCTAATAACCCTCAAGGTTCGTTTATGGTTTTATGGCCCACCTAATCTTTTCTTTTAGTCTGAATAGATTTTTCCTTTTCAATAAGATAAGATCTACAGAAAGGACTGAATACTAGTTTTTGTCTACCTCTGCTACACTTGAAACTCTCCTACATATATATATATTTTAGTTTAACAAATTATTTGAAAAATCTAAGATTCATTTGATTATTTTTAATAAAATTCATGTGTCAGAAGGACCAAAAAAAGTTAATAATAATTTAAACATGTAAATGAATTTACATTGAATCTAGCATAGCCATTTGCCCGATAGTACTTGTGTTACATAATTTACAATTAGATTTGGAATAGATCACAAGCAATATCGACCCAGGTCTCACCGCGAGAAGGTTGCTGTGTTCGGAGGCCCAGGGGCTAAGAGACTTTACTTTTATAATTATCTTTCTAACTAGTACATTTCATTAGACATTTGTTAGAAAGAAATTTCTAAAATTCAAACGCGGAAAATCGTGTCACCAAATTTTTTATCCAACTTATTATTTAAGTTAGATGAAAAATCATGTACATCGTTTTAAATCGACCTACCTACCCGATTTACAATCCTAAATGAACGCAACATGTAAAAATTGTGACGTAGATTCGGTTAAAACTTTAAATAATATAAAACACAAGTTCCTATTAAACAAACGCAAAAATGTAAACTTACAATGTAACACGCAAGGTGTTATAATATGAACGCACGCACGCATTTATGTGCACTAACGTGCATTGACTATTATTTTAATAATAATAATAATTCATAATGTTATAAAAAATACTCCTAATATTATTTAGAACCTGATACAAATATTTTAATTTCTCGTTGGATCGAAATATTTTTATGATTATTAAATTTATATTTTATTCTTTTATAAGATTAAAATAATTTAAAAAATTCTTTTTGCATTACTCATCTTATTATAACATCATAAATCAATAATTTATTTTATTATCTTATCATTTAATATACAGGTAAGGAAAGTTCGTAGGGTGGATATTTCTGAAAAGTTCGTAGAGAGGATATTTCTGAAAAGTTCGTAGAGAGGATATTTCTGAAAAGTTCGTAGAGTGGATATTTCTGAAAAGTTCGTAGGGTTGATATTTCTGAAAAGTTCGCAGGGTAGGAGTTAATATCTGATTCATAAAACAGGGGAGGTAAATTGGAAGTGTCTACTCATTACTATCAAGAATGATAAGAAGAATCTAACAATACTGCAACAATGAAAGATTTTTGAATGCACTGTTCTTATTATATTTACATTTGGACGAAACCTTATGCAGCAATATTCTATCAAAAGAGTACCAGAAGAAATGCATCCTAGTTATCACAAATTAAAAAAACAAATGGTAAATATATTATATTAGGAAACTCTATTCTTGTACAAAATCTTTTACCAGGTTTTCTAAACGATAATGGAAGATATTATTGTTCATTTACTGACAAGAAAAATTTATGTATTTATATAGAATGCAGCTGCTCTGACTAAAAATAATCTAGACAATAATATGTTTAAAGGTAAATATAATAATTTTATAATTTTTTTATTATAATATTATTAAAATACACTTATTTTTATCATATAAAAAATGATTTAAGTTGTATTAATTATTAATCAATTAATAAAAATTTATTGGGAAATCTGTATTTTATTACCGACTGGTAAAATATGTTTCGTTATCTAACGGTATTATTTATTACTTCATTGTACCGACTAGTAAAATCATGCTGCCATCTAGCGGAAGTAACTGCTACTATATCTTATTGACTAGTAGAATATATGTCGCCATCTAGACGAAAGATAATATATCGCTAGGACAAAATCAACATGGCTACATGTCAATGTACTTTGAATACCGTAAATACAGGCTACGTGTATTGTAAAGCATTGAATTAAAAAAATTCTTAGTGATGCAATAATCAAGTGAATAATATTTTTTATTTGTATTAATTCGTTTCATATTCTTTTTTAGTGATCGCCAATTTTGAATGAAAATAGTTAAATTGGATGAATTGCTGTGGGACAGTGTTATGTCATAACCTAAGAAAAATAATTTTCTAAATTAAATCTGAGAATACAGATGAATTTCAGACGTTCTCTTTATCAAATTATTATAACAAATACTAGTAAGTAAAGTATATATTTTTTTATACATATAAAATTCTACTAATTATTTAAATATATGGATCATTTTGTTTTTTAACTATAAGCATGATCTAAACTTTTTTCTCTTCAAACTTATTTTAGTACACATATAAATTTCTTTCTTAAATATTTTTAGATAAGTATGCAGATCTATATTTTTAATTCCAATCCAAGAACGTTATACTCAAGAGAAGAAGAGTTAATTATACCATTTGATCAATGGATATATATTTCATTTTCTTACGGCTAACGATTAGAAGATTTGTATTGATTAAGTCATCCTAACAAGAGTTTTATTCTATAATATTATGTAAATAGAATGTAGCTGCAGTAACAAAGAATAATCAAGACAAGAATCTGTCAAAAGGTAAACATTACAATCTTGTATTTGTAAAAAACAAACCTATATTAAATTGATTGATAAACTGATTCATACAACAGGGGAGGTAAATTGGAAGTGTCTACTCATTACTATCAAGAATGATAAGAAGAATCTAACAATACTGCAGCAATGCAGCAAAAAGCATCAAAGCATCAAAAAGATTTTTGAATGCATTGTTTTTATTATATTTACATTTGGAAGAAACCTTATGCAGCAATATTCTATCAAAAAAATACCAGAAGAAATGCATCCTAGTTATCAAAAATTAAGAAAACAAACGGTAAATACATTATTTAAGGGAACTCTATTTTCGAACAATATCTTTTACCAAGTTTTGTACACGGTAATAGAAGATATTATTTTTTCATTGACTGACAAGAAAAATTGATGTATTTGTTAACTAACATCTTCTTTGTAGAGATGCAATGTGAATTATTATGCGAATAGAATGCAGCTGCAGTGTCAAGAAATAATCAAAATTATTAATTGAAAAAAGGTTAATGTAATAAACTGTATTACATTATTTGTATTTATAGAAAACGAATATTATATCATTCTTAAGGGGTTATACGCAGTTGCGAGGCTCAAAAAAGACGTCTTTTTATGAATTTTTTATAGAAACAGTTTTTATTTATCAATAACAAGTGATGGTTATTCAAATAGATCCTACTTTTAAGAATACAGTAGCGCGTCGATCATGTAAAAATATTGATGTGCACCGCTTCTGTAGATGATGTCTCGAACGACCTCCAAAAAAAGGCGTTTAGCGATGATTTCTATTTCGGCAGTTTGGATTATCTGAAATCAACATATGTGGTGGATTCTTTTAAAGGATAGATTAATGCAGGTATTAAACGAAGGAATAATAAAAATTTTGATTTTTGACAAAATAGCGTCTATTTGAAAAAAATTTTTCGTTTATGACTGAAATTTTCGCTCTAAATTTAAAAAAAAATAGTAACAATTTTTTTAAATGTTATTCCCTCGTTCAATACCTGAGGAATATATTTAAAAAGATTGTGTAAAAATTTGATCCTGATCGGTTGAGCTATTTCTGAGAAATCGATATTACCGATTTTGAAAATACCGTTTTGAGAAAAACGCGTTTAAAGTTTCAGAAGTAGTTTACACATAATTAAAATTTTTTTTCTTCAACTTACATAGTATCATCTATTCCAGAGCCATAAGAGGGACCTTCTGCAGTATTGGTAGCTTCTAATAAGTCCAGCATGGTGTGGTCGTCGAGCCATTTTTCCTTCTCGCGTGCTCCCATGCGCTCTCGCGTCGAAGATCATCACACGCTCTGCATCCTTTTTGTCGACATAAGCATGAGCTGCGGTGCCTAATAAACGTCCTAATGCACACATAAAGTACAATAATGATTTTGTACCTTCATTGAACATTCCAGCTGCAATGTAAGCCGCTATTTCAACAACTTTAGAGCCACATGGAACAATTTTTGGAGTTATTTTTCATATTAACTGATTATAACTCTCATTATTGTTTTGTGTAAATCCACCCACACACCTTTCCAATAATTTTACGTTGCTAAGGTCTTCATAAATTGAATATTTAGCTTCAGCAACATCAGCTGGTAAAGTTGGATAATCATGGGTGTAAGAAGATAATGTTTCTGTTGCTAACTCTTGCTGCCAACTACACCATGAACCTTCTCCACCTGGGCACATTTCGTGTTGAGGCTTCTCATCAGTCGAACAATAGTAATAATATGTTCCCCAAATTGCATTATACATATTATCTACAGAATCATAATTTCTCCTTATTGCCAAACCATAGTAAACTGTCAGCTTATCTATTAGCTTAGCCGTGAGTTTACCTTTCCCTGAAAATACTTTTTTTGCAATGTTTTTCCGCCTTTTTCATCTGATTCTGTATTTTTTTTACTAGCTCGCGGAGTCGTGAGTGCAGCTGTTACTTCGGTTCTTAATCTACCTGCTTTTTAACACTGACGTAGCCTTACAAATTCAGGTATGTCTCCGAAAATATTTATCGGATTAGCTTCAAATTTTCAGAGAATATACTTAAATATATGTACATTCCGAAAAATGCAAAAAAAAAAAAAATCGATTTTTTGAAAATTCTAACTGCGTATAAACCTTTAAACCTATATTATACTACATTAAACCTATATTATACTATATTAAACCTATATTATACTACATTAACACGTTCACGCCGGCGTCGATTTTCAGTGTTTGCGCTGTGAAATTAAATACCATAAAATACAATAGGCAGTAGGTATAAAGTATCGTTTACTTAAAGATTAAGATATTCTGAAGGGCCATAAAATCCGTAACCATCTAAATGATCATAAAAAAATATGGCTTATAAATGTTTTCAATGAATACATGTTAAATTTTCATTCATTAAATTTTCAGCGTCTAATAGCACCGTTTAATAGCACAATTGAATGCGTAGTACTGCTGGTAGTACACACTGCCCAATGAAAAAATCTAACGCGAACCACCGGTGGTACGCGACGCCTGATGAAAAAATGTAGTGCTGGCCACAGGTGGTACGTGCCGGCGTGGACGTGTTAAGTGTAGAAAAACGTAGCCGTTTTTCTAGAAATAATCTTATTTTTACTTTAACGAGTGCCTAGTAAGTAATGTGCAGATTGACTAGGTATTTAGCATTTTACCAATTAGTTAAGCATAAACATTTAATATACGCCTATATTTACATTTACTCGAACCTTTTTATATATACCAATTTCTTATTACTTTTTATTTCGAAAAGTTATATCTCCATTGAAACGATCTAAATCATTTTCTGTTTTTATCTGCTATGCTCGGAAGTTTCGAAGCAATTGTCAGTTCTATGTTAATTTCCTCAGCCAATAAGCTTCGTGGGCGTCGGTATAAGTATCCAATGAGAAACAAAGTTCACATATCCTAATAACTGATTCGTTGTTGTATGAAAGTAGCAGGTCAAAGAAGTGGGAGTAGGCATAGGTTTGTAAATATCAGGAAACAGTGCTGGCCATTTCTTTTTTACCTGTTGAATCTTGCGTTTTAATTTTCCATTAGTAAGTGTGTCTCTTTTTTTATTTTGTCAGTGAATTTTTTTTATTTAGATTGATCGTAAACATGAAAGAATAAATTTAAAGATAATCAAATTTGAGAAAATATATTTTAGTAATATTATATATGTATATTTTTATCAGTAGTAAAATATTATTAGTCGCGGGTAATATTTTAGTAATATTTATTGTTCTACGTGACCAGTATTATTTTATTATTAACAATTAAAAGTGTGTGTGTTCTGGAAGGCCCAATCCACAAGCCACTACAAAAACGGGGTAAGAATTGTACTTTAATTTTTAACACATTGCGTACAGCTTTCTGTTATTTCATGGTCTGCACATTTTTGGATGCTCTTTTAGGTCTAATAACATTACTTAATTCAAGAATGTCGCTATTAACACTAACGCATTTTCATTTATATCATTATTTAGTGCATTCGACCAATCTTTAAATAATAATTTATTTCAACTTTTATTTTCTTCAGTATTATGCGCGTCATTTTACTACATTTTACAATTATTGACTATTTCATAAAATAATTCTTATCGTAAACTATAATTGAAAGACTAAAAATATAATTGATTTTTAAAAAGATGTTTTCCTTAAGAATTATAAGACGTGATTTTTGAAATAACAAAATAATGTACAACAATAAATGATTTTATAAGATATGATGTAAAGCTATCGATGTAATAATAACTGTGATAGTCGGAGAGGTGAGTGGTAAAAAAATGCAACAGTTTTCGAAAACCTGATATTTCGATATTATGTAGTATTTAGGGTGTATAGTAATAGCCTGCCGTCAGTCAGCCAGTTTCTTTTGCGATTAGCGGGGGACGGCTTCAAAGTTGTGAAAAAACCATGTATGTCGCAACAGTTTTCTAAAATCTAAAAATTGGTATACAAGTTCTTAATAATGGGAAAAATCAAAAAACATAGTCAGCCTTAATTTTTATTCATTCCTTTTTACATTATTTAAACATTCCTGTGTTTTTTGTACTTTTTAAAATTGAAAATAAAATAAATATGAGTCATACTAGGTCGATTTACTCTTGATATTTTATGTTTTACTTTATATTAAAAACTTATTACAATTTTTCTTTAGTTTGTCATAATTAATACATAGGAAGTCCTGTACTCAATACATAATAGATATAATAAACGTTAGAATCTACAATGTATTTTAAAGTAGATGATTAATTCCTCATACTTTATAAATTCAATTGTTTCTTTTCTTTTTTTTTAATTTAAAAAAATATATATATTAATATGTTATATCCCAGTTTGACATAAAATTGAACTACAAGCTTGACTCATGTTATTTAAGTCCAACCTAATATTTTCTTTGTTAAATTTTCTGACTTTTTAATTCAACATCTTTATTTTAACCGTTCATTCCAATATACTTCTCACACTTAATTCTAACATCCATATTTCTTTTCGTTCATTACAACATATTTATTCACACTGTCTTATATCGACCTTTATGATATCACCCGTGTCCTCACGTACACATACACTATACTCACATATTCTCCTTCTTCAGAGTAACAAAGGATTATAAAAACAAAGGATTATATATTTCTTATATATTTCTTATATTTTCACCTAAATAGAAAAACATCTTTACGTATCCTAGAGTATCTATTTACACTTATAAGAAGGTCGTTTTAACCTTTTATAAAACCATGTATTTTCTCTTAATGTGTGAGAAACGTATTTATATTCTATTCTCAAAATGGGTACTTAAAAACTAACTACAAGAAAACCATTGGCGTACGTATCTAACGTATGCATGACACAATAAATTTACTTAATATTTTAACAATAATATAAATACTAGATTAATTATACTAAAGAAAAGCGCTTTAAAACCGACATGGTTTTCTTTATATCTTCACCCTTAAAAAAAAAAAAGACAATTGCACCTGACAGTGTATGCAATTGTTTATTTACTAACAAATACTGGAGATAATTTTGTAATATCATAGAAATTTGATTCTGCTTTTTTGTGTTCAGAACCAACTTCATAGATGGAAATTATCTTGAGAATTTTGTATGGTCCGATACTCAATTCATCCATTTTTTCCCTATTAAATCGATTTTTGTTTTCTACGTAAACGCTGTCTCCTACCTCTAATTTATATTCTTTCCTATGCAGGTTAAATTTCTGTTTATTATTATTATGGGATTGTTAAGAAAAGAAGTCGAAGATACTTTTAATGAGTTTTATTAGAAGAAGTATATAATATAATAGAACACATATAACTAATCGCTCTGAAACAAGAAGGCCTGTCGCTGCCCTTTTTATCGTGTTTATATATACATTCGCCCACCAATGGTCCTAATCACTTTCGTCAATCCTTCTCGAAGTTTCTAGATTATTCTAAATACATTTAAACCAAGGACCTCTCTCCGATTTCCGGTTCGAGAATATTCGGAATATTTTCGTTTAGCTTACAAAACAATAACAACAGTCAATATAGTTATACATATACTTATTATGAAGGTTATATATATTGACAACTACATTCTAAATATAAGCAAAAATTTACTTAACACATAATATTTCAACACACCTCCTTAAATTTATGCTTAACATTCACCTAAATAATTCCAAGTTCTTTTCTGAAATTTTCAAACTTATTTCGTGCCAACGCTTTAGTCAAAATATCGGCAATATTGTCTTCCGATTCTACCTTTACAATTTCTATTATTCCCTATTCATAACATTCATTTACAAAGTGATAGTGAACCTCTATATATTTCGAATTTTTTGTAAGATTTCCAAATTTTGCTGTCGCGATTGTTCCAGAGTTATCCTCATAGATATTTATCGGTTTTTCAGTATCTATCCTGAAATCTTTTAATAAATTTTTAATAACTTTAATTTCACTTACAGATTCTGATAATGTTACATATTCAGCAGCTGTTGATGATTTAGTTACACTTCACTGCTTCTTAGATTTCCAGTATACGACATTTCCATATATTTTTATTACATATCCCGTCGTAGATTTTCTATCACTTTTATCTCCTGCCCAGTCAGCATCAACAAAACAATCCATTACATCAGCATTTAAGTTTTTCTTATACGTTAACTTGAGATCCCTTGTTAAATATAAGTATTTCAATACCCTTGAAGCATATCTATAGTGAGTCTCATCATATGCATTTTCGAATCTACTTAGATAATTTACACTATAACTCACATCTAATCTTGTTCCCGAACCAATATACAATAATTCCCCAATTAAGTTTCTATATTTTAAATTATTTGATGCTGCCTGTGCCGGCTCCAAACTTAAATTTTGTTCCATAGGAGTACAATAAAGCTTCGCATATAAAATATTGTATCTCCTTGCCAACGAATCAATATAATCACTTTGATCTAATGTCATCTTACCATTTATACGATCATATTTAATTTTAATACCTAAGTAAGTGTCTATCTCTCCCAAATCTTTCATGGCAAATTTGTTTGATAATTCAGCTTTTATCTCATTAAGTTTTTTTTCGTTTTTTCCACAGATTAATAGATCATCCACAAACAATATTAAGTAAAACGTTTCACTTACTTCATACCTCATATATAGGCAATAATCACTTTCACTTCTTTCAAATTTCAATTTTTTCATATATTCATCAAAACACACTCATACCAGGCTCTCGGACTCTCTCTCAAACCGTACAATGCCTCTCTCTTTTCTAATTTATAAACCTTATCTGTACCATTAGTCCAGTCAAAATAGCCCTGAAATCGGGTTTTTGGCCTATACGGCTGAAAAAATATGGAAATAATAAAAAAAAATGCGTCAAAAACTGTGGGCAAAGTAAAAAAGTTCTCAACCACCGGGAAAGGGGTGAAAAAAATTAAAAACTACCCCAAAATATGACTTTTGGATTATATGTTGAAAATATCAAAAAAAGTTTCAAATAAAAGTTGAAGAGCATAAAATTTTAGGCCTATCTCTCTCAGACCATTTTTCCCCTAAAACGCACCCTTTCACCCCATACGACAGTTCAAAGTACTGAAAAAATGAAAATTCAATAAAAAATGTAAAAATTGGACTTTTTAAATTTTTTTTTTTAATTATCTTTAAAAAAAACTACAAAGAACAATCGTAGGGGAAAAAAAATTTTTTTTTCATCCCTTCTATTAAAATTTAAGGGGTGAAAACGGTTTTTGCTCGATATTTCGCTTAAAACGGGTTATTTAAAAAAAATTTTCTTTTTCATATGAATTTTTAATTTATTTTTTAAATTTTGGTGTTGGATTTATATTTATAGATATTTACCTGTAGGAAATATCCCAATTTAAAGACAGGTATTTAGTCCCGTAGTCCTACGCCTTTGTAGAAAGAAACAGAAAATGAAGCTATTTTGCTCTTACTCATTGTGACATAGGTCGCCATGGCACGTATGCGCAAACTCTTAGCTTACATGCGTGCAAGAGAGATAGACAACCTATTGTTGGCTTCATCTCAATGAAAACAGTATAACGCGACAAAAACACTTTTTCTTAAATATATTCTCTTTTTCTTCTATATTCTCTATAGCTCGAGAGTCTCGCGCGCATCTGTGACAGCATGATAGATTTTTGAAAATATCTCAAAAAGTAAGCGAGATAAAGCGATTTTTTATTAATTATGTTTTGTAGACAATTTTATTTGCTACAAAAAAGGTCTTATACAAAGACATTGTATTTCCCTTACTTTTAGTAAAATAAATAATCAATGATTTTCGAAAATCCTAAAATGTCGAGACAAATTTAATTTTTTTCGGAATCAGAAGTATGTGTTCTTCAGCATCGATATGTTTATTGCAGGGTACATTCAGATTCTCACGTAGGGCTGGATCACTGTTTACTCTCTATTCTCACTTGCGAAATGCTTTTATTGTTTTGTAATAAATATTATTCTGTACATATGGGGGATTCCACGCCAAATCGGATGGTTTTAAAAATTTTTATTTTTTATTTACGCCATTTTTTGGTATCTTTTAGTACCCACTGAAAAACCCTTCCTCCTAAATTGTGGCATTTTTTTGATCATCCGTTCTAAAGATATCGAATTTTCAAAAAGCAGCTCTTTCTGTGGTTTTTAGCCCGTACCTTTTTTAAAACTCATCCAAATGAAAATTACCATTCTACATAAAAGTTTTGTTTTTCAATGTTCTTTTCGACAAAAAATTCAAAAAAATTATTTAAAGTGTCTTAATACGTAATTTTCGATTTTTAAACTTTAAATTGCATTTTTTAAAGTGAGTGCATATTTTGATTTTCTTCAAAAAATTTTTATAGCAAACTACTACTAATTTTACAATGTTTCAGGGCGGTTTGGCCGTGGGCCTTCGATAGCTACTATTTTTTTTCGAGTTTTGAAAATTAAAAAAAAAATTTTTTTTTTATTTTAATAAATTTTGTCATTTATTTCTCTCTATTAATGTATTTTGAAACACTTTACATATTTTTTTTTATTATAACAAGCGTAGGAAAGTCTTAATCACTGATTAGGATT
This sequence comes from Polistes dominula, assembly GCF_049000335.1. Lineage (NCBI taxonomy): Eukaryota > Metazoa > Arthropoda > Insecta > Hymenoptera > Vespidae > Polistes > Polistes dominula. The sequence goes on from NW_028300865.1 coordinate 3,170,120, forward strand.
AATAATTAACAAAAAAAAGAAAAGTCTTGATATATTTTCGTGATTTTTTAAGAGATTTTAGCAGTCTAATCATTGATATTTATTTTGAAAATAGTGAGAATTGAGAACATATACAAATGCTAATGAAAAATAAAACTCTTATAAGGTTTCTAGTCATTTAAGACATTTCATTTTCAACTTATTTAAACTCTATTATGTATCTTTACATATAAAAATAGAAAAAAAAAAAATTTACCTCCCAAGATTCGAACCCTTGAAGACTCGGCCACTATTGGAACGAGTCGCCGAATCGTCGTCAATATACTAAACCTATTACATTCCATTGCTTACTTCAGAAGTAAATTTAAACACTAGATAGCATCATAAGCATTTTTAATTGCAAATATCTCAAAAATTATTGAGTAGTGGCCCCAATAACCATATATATTCGTAAAAAGGGAAGCAAAATCTATCATCATGCAAAATTTGAACAAAATCCGAGGGGGCAAGACCTTGTGCTGTCCTTGTCAGTGGTGAAGCTTAATAAAAAGTATCAGGTAAGAGAGTAATCATATTTTTTTAATATATCTCGAAAAGTAAGGAAAATACAATATTTTAGTACTGGACCTTTTTTGTAGCAAATAAAATTGTCTACAAAACATAATTAATAAAAAATCGCTTTATCTCGCTTACTTTTTGAGATATTTTCAAAAATCTATCATGCTGTCACAGATGCGCGCGAGACTCTCGAGCTATAGAGAATATAGAAGAAAAAGAGAATATATTTAAGAAAAAGTGTTTTTGTCGCGTTATACTGTTTTCATTGAGATGAAGCCAACAATAGGTTGTCTATCTCTCTTGCACGCATGTAAGCTAAGAGTTTGCGCATACGTGCCATGGCGACCTATGTCACAATGAGTAAGAGCAAAATAGCTTCATTTTCTGTTTCTTTCTACAAAGGCGTAGGACTACGGGACTAAATACCTGTCTTTAAATTGGGATATTTCCTACAGGTAAATATCTATAAATATAAATCCAACACCAAAATTTAAAAATAAATTAAAAATTCATATGAAAAAGAAAATTTTTTTAAATAACCCGTTTTAAGCGAAATATCGAGCAAAAACCGTTTTCACCCCTTAAATTTTAATAGAAGGGATGAAAAAAAAATTTTTTTTTCCCCTACGATTGTTCTTTGTAGTTTTTTTTAAAGATAATTAAAAAAAAAAAATTTAAAAAGTCCAATTTTTACATTTTTTATTGAATTTTCATTTTTTCAGTACTTTGAACTGTCGTATGGGGTGAAAGGGTGCGTTTTAGGGGAAAAATGGTCTGAGAGAGATAGGCCTAAAATTTTATGCTCTTCAACTTTTATTTGAAACTTTTTTTGATATTTTCAACATATAATCCAAAAGTCATATTTTGGGGTAGTTTTTAATTTTTTTCACCCCTTTCCCGGTGGTTGAGAACTTTTTTACTTTGCCCACAGTTTTTGACGCATTTTTTTTTATTATTTCCATATTTTTTCAGCCGTATAGGCCAAAAACCCGATTTCAGGGCTATTTTGACTGGACTACATCATCGTATCCGATGGGTTGTTTTACATATACTTCTGACCTAATATTTCTATTTTAAAAGGCTGTCTCTACATCCATCTGCATAATTTTTAAACCTTGTTGACAACAATAAGACAATATTAATTTTAAAGTTTGAATTCTCGCTACCGGAAAGTATAAATCTTCTAATATTTCTGTTTGTTGAAAACCCAACCCCTTGTTCCATTTTTAGATAAGCTATTTATTTCTTTGTTCATGTCCTCTTTCCATTCATTATTTTCAACACTATTAATTGCCTCTTCATAACTTAATGGGCTATCTGCGCTTACAATATTTACATAAATATAATTTGAATTTTCACGGCTTGCATTTTATCTATCAGGCTTTTTCTTTTCCCGTATATACCTTCTTAAACTATATTCATTTTCATTATTTGATTTTTCATTTTGATCCTCATTTTCATTTTCAGTATTATCAAAATTTTCATAATCATCATTTTCATTTTCACCTTTGTAACCAATCAATTTTGCATCATTTTCAATATCAACATGTCTGGCTCTAATTATTTTACTATTTATCAAAACTATATCCAACATGATCATATCCTAATAAAATTCTTACGTCAGCTTTTCTATCCCATTTCGTATTTCTTTTTATTTCTGGTACTCTAACAAAAACTTTATTCCCGTATAATCGCAAATTGCTGATATTTAGTTTCTTTTTGAAAAATATTTCATAAGACGTCTTATTTTCAATAGTGTTTGCGACCGTTCTATTCTTTAAATATGCTGCGGCTTTAATTACCTCCGGCCAATATTTACGATCTATCTGAGCCTCACTAAACAAACATCTAGCCGAATTCATTATTGTTCTATTATATCATTCTGCCGTTCCGTTTAGTTCGTGTACATTCAGAGGACGAGATTCTAGCAAAATGCCCTTTTCTCTTATAAACCACACACACAAAAGATATCTTTATTTAAATATTCAGTTCCATTATCACTCATCAATTTCTTTATTTTTTCCTCGGTCACATTTTCAATTTTATTTACATAATCATACATAAACATTCATAAACTTCAGACTTTGCTTTAATTGTATAAATTACTGCGCATTTGCTATAATCATCAATAAACGTTAAAAAATATTTTGAACCATCAAAACCAGTGGTTGTATGTGGTCCATTTAGATCAGTATGTACTATTTCTAAAATCTTCGTCGCTCTAGTTCTTTTATTTTCGAATAGCAGATTATTCATTTTTCCTTGGATACATGTTTCGCACTTTAAATATGTTGATTCCAGTTTATCCGGCAAACCTATAGCTAATTTATTTTTGCACATATTGTCCAGATAACCTAAATTTACATGACCCAACACTCTATGAAACCTTTCTTTTTGTGTCATATTAGCTTCACTATTCTCTATAGAATAACATTCTTTTTTTTCAATAAAACTATACATTTTATATAATCCATATTCCTTGTATGCTATCACTATCAATTTCTCTTGTTCGTTATAAATTTTTGAAGTATTATTTATAGAAACCATCTTATATTTGAGAGTTATCTTTGCATAACTTATCCATTTCTTTCACATAATAAACATTTGATATAACAATAGGATTTTTTATTCCATTTACTTCAAAACAGGTTAAGATATTACCTATCTTAGTACCTTTTAATATTCTTCCATCACCTATTTTTACGTTTATCGGCTTTTTAAAAATAATCGACTCAAAAAAATAACATTCATCATTTACTATATGGTCAATACAACCACTCTCTAATAGCCAGGTTATTTTCTTCGCATCGCAAATATACACGTTTACATTATTCGCGCGATCTATCTGTGCTAAAAATGATCCCGGTGATACCTGACTCGTATTTACATCTTCACTGTTGCTACCCGTCGCATCGTGTTGCCTCGCTATGTTGCCACGGTGTTGGTATCCTCTTCCTCTGTAGAAACCCCGTTGTTTTCCTCTACTGCTTCCTCGTCCCCGGAACTGCTGCGTTGGCCGTTGTTGATGCCAACCCCTAGCACCTCCTCGCACATGTGCTCCACCTCTTCTAGCAGTCCCCTTATTCCATACACTTTGGCAGTCTTTCTTGAAATGTCCAGGTTTGCCACATCAAAAACAACTATAATCTTTATTTTTTTCTGCTTTAAATACACTGGTTTTTTTCTTACCACTATCGATTGTGTTCGAACCTTCCCACATACTTATTTTATTTTTTAAAAATTCACAATTTCTGTCTTTTTCTTGCAATGTGTCTACCAAATCACCCACGTAACTTAACGAGTCCGGTAATGTTCTTAACATGTAATTTAACTTTTCACCTTCGTTCACTTTACCACCTGCACTTTTCAACTCATTTATTAACTTTTTAAATTCTGTGAAAAAGGAACTAGAACTTTCAAAATCTTTTAGTCTTAGTCTATCTAATTTATTTCTAACACATATTTGTAAAGCGGACGACTCCTTTAAGTACAGCATATCCATTTTCTTCATTATCTCAAACGCTGTATTTTTTTCACTTACAAACTCTAACTGATCGTCTGAAATACTACTATAAATATAGTTCATTGCTTTCAGATTCTTTTCCTCTCATTGATCCCCATCGTCAGTTGGCCATTTTTCTCTAATTGCCGGATCAATGAATTTTTTTAACTTTTACAGGAGTAACACCCTTTTTTCCCAAATACTATAGTTTCTACCGTTAAATACCGGAACTTTAATGTCCTCGTTGCTTGTCATTGCTCCTGTTTCTTCTGGCTTGGTTCTACTAGTTTCTTGTAATTTATCGTCGTCTTTATTATCGACCTGAGTGTATTCGTTTAACTACCTTCTTGGCGTTTCTTCTTCTTTATTTGTCTCTTCTTCTTTACGTTTATTTCCAGATGATTTTCTATTAATCTTCTGCTTATCTTTCTTAGATCATCCAATGTCAACGAATCATAAATCTCCTCCTTCTAATATTTAGACAAAATCTGCATCAACCCTTCCTTATTTTCTGTGCCTGCCCTACCTTTTTCTTCAGTACATCTGTACAGCTTTCTTAAATCTTCAATGGACACAAACTTTGACACTGATCCTGTCTCGAATACGCACAAAAACTCAATTAACTTTTCCTTTGTAACCGTATACACCCATCTTGGAGTTTTATTTTCCAGCAAAATTCCAGCAAATATTTTGCTTCGATACTCATTAAGCTTTCTTACATACTTATATGAGTTTTCCTTTGCTATTTTTTTGAGCACGAACTTGATTCTACACTCACACTTTTCTTTATCTTCTTAGACGAACGGTTTTTTCCTATTTAATTACTTGTAACCACCATTACCATTTTTTTATATCGTAATCACGTAACCACGTAACAACGCTCTGCTACCATGTTAAGAAAAGAAGTCAAAGATACTTTTAATAAGTTTTATTAGAAGAAGTATATAATATAATATAACACATATAACTAATCGCTCTGAAACAAGAAGATCTGTCGCTGCCCTTTTTATCGTGTTTATATATACATTCGCCCACCAATGGTCCTAATCACTTCCGTCGATCCTTCTTGAAGTTTCTAGATTATTCTAAATACATTTAAACCAAGGACCTCTCTCCGATTTCCGGTTCGAGAATATTCGGAATATTTTCGTTTAGCTTACAAAACAATAACAATAGTCAATATCGTTATACATATACTTATTATGAAGGTTATATATATTGACAACTACATTCTAAATATAAGCTTAAATTTACTTAACACATAATATTTCAACATCTACAATTATTGCTAAGTTGTTCCAGATCTCGAAAAAATGTTATTGCTTCTTCATCTTCTTCATGGATTTGGTTTTTGAATGTTCTTCTATATAATACATGTGCCCGTTCAAATTAAAACGTATCTTGCAATAAACTTGCAAGGCTTTGATATGGTAATTCGCTCAGATTAGTTGAACCTGTTGTTTACCTAATTGTAGTTAAAACATGGGGTTTGATTAGTTTTATTAAGACAGGCACTTTTACCCTCTGGGGAACTTTAAGTCTACGGACCACTCTATTAAAATAGTATTCACAATAGTATTCACAACTCTGAGAATTTTGGATCAACCTTTCTTATAAGGTTCTGGCTGCTCCCAACTTTCTGGTCATCAGGGAGCTTATCTCCTTCCTCTAGAGCTCTCTTTTCAGCCGAGCTATCTCCTCAGCCGTCTGCTCTTTCTCCTCCCTATACCTACCCTCCACTGCCCTCATCTCTGTCCGGAGCTGGTAGATCGCCTCCTGACTCAAGGTGGAGTCAGTAGGCATAGATCAGAATCGCTTTTCTAAGATACTGACAACGTCCAAAGCCCCCAAGTGGCAACTGTTCATTCTGCCAGAGACGTCTCTTTGAGGTTGGCTGATCTGTTTTTTTTTCCATTTCTACACATTCTATAAGGTTTTTTTTTTGTAGGACCCTTCATGTTTTAAGACTAGAGACAGGCGGGTTCCAATCGTCATCTGTTCCAAAGGTCCAGCAGGTTCGATCACCTCGTTCTCCTCTGAGGACGATATGATCCGCCTGGCTCTCTTGTATTTCCTCGCGGAAAACTCGATCTTTTCCAAGCATTTTGCTGCACGTTGATCGACCTGCTGGCCATCTACCGACTAAAAAACCTCTTGTATTTCCATTTCATTGTATTTCATTGTCCCGTGCCTATCCCGAGCGAACCGGGACAGTATTCCCCTAGTCCACGACTAGCACTATCACAAACACTAACTACAGCACTAACACTATCACAAGATCACACTCGACTCAACGGAGGTTGACTCCGGAGTTGGTCTGCTCCCTATAGATATACAAAGACCGGTTACGCGCCCCATGGCGTAATGACCGGGTTAACTCATACAATACGCACACAATGTGCTCACTCTACTGTTGAGGGTGAAGCAGCGCACCGGACTCAGTCAGGCGCCGCTAAGGCTGTCCGCAGCCTCGCCCGTGGCGGCCGCACTGGAGCTATTCTCCTGTGTGGCCTCGCACGCACTCGTCCGCCAGCAAACACACGGACACGCACCCGTCCAGTCATACCATTCCTCTCTCTAACTCTCTCCTCATCTTCTTTTCGTCTCATTACGAGTCCTTAGAAGGACTGGAATGCAGCTCTCATCTCCCCCCCCCCCGAGGGTTATCCAGGGAGGCCCTGAAAACCTCAGGGAGAGTGGTCCGCACCCCACCTATCGCCGACACCAGATCGCTTGTGTCGTCTGCCTACGCCGGGCAGTCGACCAGCGTGTGCTCCGCATCGTCAATTAATGCCCCGCAGTGAAAGCACTGTGGGCATTGCCTCTTACCTATCTTATAAACGTACGCGGAGAAGCAGCCGTGGCAGGTCATCAGCTGAGTGACGTGAAAGGTCGACTCGATAGAGTGCGGGCTTCCAATCCACTCAGCCAACCTATCAGCTAAGGTTTCCCAGACGCGTACTCCTGTCGCATCCGGAAAGTATGATATTTATTATATCATGTTTATAAATCATACAAAAAATTAAGAAAACTTAATGGTATATAATTTCCTGAGTAAATAATTCACTGTTAATTATGAATTAATTTAATAAAAATGTACTACATGCTAATATGATAAACATAATTATTTTTTTGAGTTATGTTTAAGAAATTCGTAAAATTCATTATACAATATCATGTAATAAATATACTCATTATCTATCAGTCTTATTATCCCAATAAATCACATCCAAACAGTACAAATTCTTCTCGTTTTAACCAAAAAGGACAACCTTCTACACGTTTGGGTGGTACTTTACCTTACTCCCTATTAAAAATTTTATATGATTCTATAACTTCAGAATGCGCCAATTCGAGTTGATTGATATTAAAATAATGTATTTAAAAAATTTTTCTATATTCAGGGAATTGTTTTCGCAAATCCGAATATAGTCTGAATGTAAAATTAGATAGATTTGTATTTCCTCCGGTAAGGATAATATTCGAAAAGCAATTAACCCTAATATCTTTCGACAAACCCCACGTAACTTTTTTTATTACTTTTGGTAATCGAAGACTAACGTACATAATTTCAGGTGCAATGTATAATTGTTATGATTGCCACTCACAAAAAAAATAGAACGAACACTCAATATTTGAAAAGTAACTGAATAGTTTATTACTTATTATTATAAATGTATAATTACAATTTATTAAGAATGAATACACGGACTCTAATACTAAATTCACTCTCGCAGCACACTGCCTTTTTCTAAAATACAAACGATGCCTGGCATTCAACGAAAGTACTACTTTTCCTTTTCGAATCGTCAAACTCTTCTGCGGAGCGCAGCTCCCAAGAGAACGCTGAACGTACACGCGACTCTCACGCCATCTATTCCATCGCACACGCACATACAACTAAGCTTACATACTAAATCTTTTATATTATTTTAGTCTCTAACATTCGGCCATTCTATGTTTGTTTGGTCTCCAAACATCTTACATCCTCTTTTTTTTGTGTTAGGAAAGAAAAGGAATTTACAATGTTACGCTTCGTACAATAATCGCTGATATAAAATAGTTCTTAAACTAGGTATTCTTTCAAATACTCTGGCTTACGTCGATTTCGTACAGGCCGCTCATTCACGTTCTTTTCAATTTCGTTAATAATAACAGGATTCTCTACTTCCATCGATAAATTGTCTACATCAGGAATTATACTTTTATTTTCATTTCTTATTTCTAAATTATCATTATAGTTTGAATCGGATTGTATTTCGCTATCGCTATCGTTTTCAGAGTTTTCGGAATCGTCACTTTCATAGCCTCGCCATATTTTCAATTGACTCACATTCGCTGTTGTTATATACCCACGATCTCCTGATTCATTCAGTTTCTTAACCCTATATGTATCGCTCGGTCCAACTTCTACAATAACTAAAGGTCCACTAAAGACATTTTGGAGTTTCGTAGATTCTCCAGTAGATATAGGATTTCGCTTCATGTAAACAATATCGCCTATCTTATAATTAATATTCTTCAATCGATTTTTATCATGGTAACTTTTATACTTTTGTTGTTCTAACTCAATATTTTTGCGAATTTTAGACTGAATCTCGTTAGGTTGATTATAATCTTCGCAATTCTCTGTTAATACTCTAAGATTTCTATCATTAAAACGTGGTAAATAACCGAATAACGCTTTGAACGGTTCCTTCCCAGTTGCTGCACTAACTGTTCCATTAATATCGCGTTCGACCTTTTTAACATTTTTATCCCAATCAGGGTGTTCACTGATCCTTAAAGACGGTACTAAGGTTTGGTTCATTCTCTCTATTAATCCATTGGCTTGTGGATGCCTACTTGAGTTAAGAGTATGTTTAATACCGTGTGTCAAGCAAAACTCTTGAAATAAATGGGAGGTAAAAGATGTTCCCCTGTCGGATACAATTCGCACAGGTGCTCCGAATCTATCAACAAATTCTTCCATTTTTCTTACTGTTATAAGGCCTGTTACATTTTTCACAGGCTCGAAAACAACGAATTTTGTCAAATTATCAATTATTCCTAAAATACATTTATTTCCTCTTGGAGTAGTCGGAAAGGGTCCAACGTGGTCGACATGAATAATTTCAAACGGTCTTTTTCCTGGTGGAATCGGGTGTAATTCACCTTCTCCTGGTCCAACTTTACGCTTCGATAAGATACATTCCAGACAATTTTTAATATGCATTTTTACGTATCGTCTTAACCGAGGAAAATAATAATATTGTTCAATACGTTTAACCGTTTTTGTAATCCCGAAATGACTGTTTAAATCGTGATATTTGATAACTAAATATTTTCGCATAGCTTTCGGTATTACGAACAATTCAACTACCTTATCATCTCTTACTACTTTCTTAAATAATAAACCGTCTCGTAAAACTAAATCTTTTACAACATTATTTTCTAATCGAATTCTTTCTTTTTCAGGTTTTCTTAATATATTTATTTGTGCTAAAATAGATTAATCGGATCGTTGAAATACGAGAATTTCATCTTCTTTCGTTTTAATTTCTTTGATAACATTTATGCGATGTTCGGATTCAACTTCTACAACGGGCGCCCTTGATAACGCATCAGCGTGCTACATCAACTCGCCTCGTTTATGTTTTATCTCTAAATCAAATTCGGATATCTCTCCCATCCATCGTGAAATTTGTGCATTTTTAGTCTTCCAAGCATTTAGATAAACAAGACTCTGACAATCAGTTACTACCGTAAATTTTAACCCGATAAGAAAAGTTCGTAAACGCGACAAAGACCAAGCTATCGCCATAAGCTCCAATCGACTCGAATGATACTTCGATTCAACCTCAGTTGTACACCTGCTTACCGCATAAACTAGCTTTAAGGGTTCTCCGTCAAAATCAGCTTGTAATAACATGCCTGCAATTCCAATAGAAGAAGCATCTGTATGGAGTTCCGTCTTATACGCATTAGCATTATATAGTTTCAAAACCGGTCGAGATACAAGTAAAGATTTAATTTTTAAAAATGCTGTCTCCTGATCAGCAGTCCATTCAAATTCAACATCATTCTTTAATAAGACTGTTAGAGGTTTTGCGACTTCTGCAAATTTCGGTATGAAACGTCGAAAGAAACTAGCTAAACCTACAAATCGTCTTATTTCATGTTTGTCGCGCGGTGTGGGAAATTGTTCGATCGCTACGATTTTCCGATCACCTGGTTTTAGTTCACCTCTCCCGAAAATATAACCTAAGTATTCCATACACAATAAACCAAATTTACATTTCTTCAAATTCAACGTCAAACCCGCTCTCTTTAAACATTCTAATACAAATTCAAGATTTTCCATTAATTGATCCCAAGTAGTTGCATGAATAAAGGCATCGTCAAAGAAGTTAAAAGCAATCCTTTTTCTCTTTGCCGGTCTCAAAGCTATTTCCATTAATTTAGAATAATACATAGGAGCACACGTCAACCCTAACATTGCTCTTTCAAACTGCCCGGTAGTGGTCTCTGTAATAAACGCAGTTAACTCTTTCGCTTTCTCCGTAAGGGGCATCTGCAAATAACCGAGATAAAGATCTAAGGCTATAAAATATTGAGCTTCAAAAATTTCTTGTAATAACTCATCAAGGTTTGGGATTGGAAAATGTACGCGTTTTGTAATTTGATTAACTTTCCTATAGTCTATTACCATTCTAGCTGATCCGTCTTTCTTTCGTACGACGAATGCAGGGCTCGCATGTTTAGAGTTTGTCTCCGTAACAATTCCTACTCGCTTATACTCGTCAATCAAATTTTCTAAATCGTGTCTATCCTTAGCATTTAATCTATAAGGTTTTGAACAAATAGGCTTATCATCAACGACCTCAATATCCATAGTTACTAAATCGGTTTTTCCAATTTCATCCAATCCCTTAGCTATACAAATTCTATAAGTATTCAATAAATCTAATAATTTTTGTTTTTGTTCAGTCGTCACGCTAGGATCTGTTATAATTTCTTCCGATTTAATTGGTTCATATCTAGGTTTTAGTTCAGGTACCGAGGTTATCGATAATACTGATTCGCCAATTTTCTCATTTATCTTAATATTTTTCATCTTACTTGAATCATTTACAATCGGTACTTCTAATTCATGTGTATCAGCTTGAACTCTTACAAATCTAATCGTTCCTGGCTCTACATTTACATTATCTAAGGAACGCATTTTAAACGTTGCCGCTTCCTGTATTTCATTTACATTAACAACAGAGAATTTAAGTTCATTTCCGTAACGAGTATAGGTTATATCGGACGCTTCGGTAAATGGTTGTCCTATAATTATATCTTCTTTCTGAGCTGTGTCAGGTACAACTCTCAATGTAGTATCGCGCGGTTTCAAATTATCTAACTGAATTGGTACAATAACAACACCGGGTGATTCTACTCTCTGACCTCCAAAGCCTTCTAAACTAGAACGAACATTGTTTACTTTAAAACCAGCACATAAAACAGCAGTCGCTCGAATCGTACATACTGTAGCTCCCATATCTATAAGCGCTGTAAAACTCTTAGAATCTACTTTTATTTCGCGAATGAATTTACTTCCTACGTCAGAATTATTTACTTCACTTAGTACATTTACCACTTTTTGACTTATTAAGAGAACAACGAGTTGCAATATGTCCGGGATGTTTACAAAGAAAACAAGTGATTTCGCGTTTCGGTTTAGTGCACGCACGAAAAATATGCCCGATATCTCCGCAATTATAACACTTTACCGATTTTTCTCGACCTTCAAGTGTAGACGCACTCGTAGTTGTAGCAGTGCTGTCAGATCGTGGGTAAATTTTACCCTCTCCCTGTGCCACTGGGATTGCACACAATGAAAGTTTTCCATGTCCGTGTGTTTGGGATGTCGAAAGAAGTCGAGTGTAACCGAAGTTGGCGGGCACGCCGGAGTGGCACACTATGAAAGCGACTCGTGTCGTCCAAACACATGGACACGAGTCGCTTTCATAATGTGCCACTTCGTGGCCAACCGCCAACTTCGGTTACACTCGGCTTCTTTCGAAATCCCAAACACACGGACATGGAAAACTTTCATTGTGTGCAATCCCAGTGGCACAGGGAGAGGTAAAATTTACCCACGATCTGACAGCACTGAGTTGTAGTTGCAGTTCTGCTAGCCTGAACCTGGCTTGTAGCGCCATCTTCCGTCGTAGCTCTTGTAGTTCTTGTAGTCGGAGCGCTTCCCGCGCTTTCTGCTTTCAAATTCTTATTTTTATTATTATCCCTTTGGTTAGGATTGTGGAAGTTGAAGATGTTCCGACCAATCACCGACGCCGGACTAAGGCCAGTGGAAACTTCCTTTTTTTCACTAGTGATCCACACAGAGAACAGAAGTGACCAATAGAATAATTGGACAAGCACACGAGCGAAAGAGACACAGAGAATTTAACGGTTAAGAACTGGATATCTTGAATTCACGAGAGTGAAGAAAATATCGACTGAATTGAGCTATGTGCCGCACACGAATGACCGAAATCGATCCAGCTTCCGCTGGATCCTAGATCATCGGGGCGCGGAGGACGACGCGCCGAGATCACGCCACGTTGATCCGCCAATCAAGACCTCGGGTCGAGATCACGCCACAAGCTCCGGCCAATCCGGCGCTGCCACCCTCTGGACCGGCTACGTGGCCGAGCAGATTTTTCCCCCACCGGAAGCGCGCATTTCCGGCGGTTGCTAGTGACCTGAAGGTTGGTGCCGGTATACAGAAAGGTGTCAGCACCGTCCTGGTGAGAAGCGCCGCAACCTGACGAGTCGACCGAGAGGTGTCAGCACCGAGGAGGTGCGGGACGCCACAGTCACTCCCCCTCTGGACCGGACGCCGGAGGCGAACGGAAGACTATGTTCTTCGTAGGATGTTCGGTCGATGACGTCTTCGAAGTTGGCCGCTGCTGGAGGTCGCAGGAGGTGACCGAGTGGTGGCGGTAGAAGTTGTTGGTGGCGAGTTGATGACAGGTCTGGAGGTCGAAGGCGAAGTCTGCACCGTAGGTGGAGGTCCGGGAGCAGCCGTAGGACGAGAAGACGACGACGAAGCCGGAGCCGATGTCTGTGCTGGCGCGTCGAAGGTGTCGAGGTACGCTGGTTTTAAAGCGTCCGTTGAGACAGTCCGTCCCAAGCCGTTGACCTCGATGACGTAGACCTTGTCATCTATGCGGCGAAGGACCCGATGAGGTCCGCTGTAAGACTGTTCTAGGGGTCTTCTGACGGTGTCCACTCGAAGAAAGACGTGCGTACATGTCCGCAGGTCTTTGTAGAAGAAGGGACGACGTCGAGAGTGGTCAGAAGCCGGCGTGGCACTCAGGGCTCCCATGAGGGACCGAAGACGGCCGATGAAGGAGGTGTGGTCGACAGGCGAGCTGCACGGCGCGAAGAAAGCGCCGGGGATCCTCAGCGGCGTGCCGAAGACCATCTCCGCTGGCGAAGCCTGAAGGTCCTCTTTGTAGGCGTTCCGGAGGCCGAGAAGCACGAGTGGGAGTGCGTCAGGCCAAGGAGCCGGGGCGCACATAAGCGCCGATTTGAGCGTGCGGTGAAATCTCTCGATCATGCCGTTAGCTTGCGGGTGATGAGGCGTCGTCCTGATCCTCGTGGTTCCCGAGACTTGAGCAAGCGCAGCAAAGAGAGAAGACTCGAACTGAGTGCCCTGGTCAGATGTGATCGTGAGCGGGCATCCTTTGTCCGCGATCCATGCTGACGTGAAAGCCTTGGCGACGGTCTCTGCCCGTATGTCCTCGAGCGGAACAGCTGCTGGCCATCTGGTAAAACGGTCGATGATCGTAAGGCAGTATCGGTAATTTTTTACCTGAGGTAGCGTGATGATATCGACGTGGACAAGCTCGAAACGGCTCTCCGTAGCCTGGAAGCGGGACAGCGCGGCACGATTGTGCCTGGAGACTTTCGAACGCTGGCACGGAAGACAGAAACGTGCCCAGACGGTGACGTCCTTGCGCAGACCGGGCCAGACAAACTGTTGCGAGATGTCCCGTACCGTGGCACGGACACCGGGGTGGGCGAGACCGTGTATGGCCTCAAAGGCGGTTTGCCGAAGAGTCCGAGGCAGGTAAGGCCGGACTCGACCGCCGTGTGAATCGCAGGCCACCTTGATTCCCCCAAGGATGAGGCGTTGGATGTTGAGGGAGGTGCGTGCTGCGAGCGATGGGAGCTCGTCGTCGCGAGCTTGTGCATCCGCGATGGCCTCGAGACTGAGCGCTGAAGGCAGGCTGACTGTGGCGCAGACAGGAGCCGCTGCTGGAGGCGACGAGTTGTCCGAAGGCCGATCCGGGACGGGAGTGTCCTCCAAGGTCCGGGAGAGGGCGTCGGCAACGACGTTGTCTGGGCCGCTGATATGTTTGAACTTGACGTCAAACTGGAGCAGGAAGTCGAGCTGCCGTTGTTGACGCGGAGAGGCCTTATCCGAGGGCTGGCGGGCTGCGTAGATGAGCGGCCGATGATCCGTCACCACCGTGAACGAACGACCCTCCAGGATTCGCCTGAAATGATGCACAGCGAGGAAGACGGCCAGGAGCTCCCGATCGTAAGTACTGTAGCGAGCCTGAGTCGAGGACAGCGTCTGGGAGAAAAAACAAAGGATGGGCCGCCAAACTTCGCCGACAAACTGCAACAACGCAGCGCCGACGGCCGAGTTGGAGGCGTCGGTGGCGAGACGCAGCGGGGCGGACGGCGAGAGGAAGGCTGTCTCCGTGGCTGTCGCGAGGCTGCGACGGGCGTCTTCGAAGGCACGGTCAGCTTCATCGTTCCAGATGAGCGGTCGACGACTGCCGACCGGAAGACCCCGGAGGAGCTTGTTGAGCGGAGCCTGGGTGTGTGCGGCCCGTGGCGGGCTCCGCCTGAAGAAGTTAAGCATCCCCAGAAAACGCCGCAAGCTCCTTGGCGTTGCGGGTTTTTGGAAGTTCCGTATCGCAAGGACCTTGCGCTCCGGAGGACGAATACCACTCGAAGAGATCCGATACCCCAAAAAGACGACGCTCGGAAGTCCGAGCTGCAGTTTTTCGACCTTGAAGGAAAGTCCGGCCTCCCGCAAACGAGCGAAGAGGACCCGAAGATGGTGAAGGTGCTCTTCGTGCGAGGAGGACCGGACGCAGAGGTCGTCAATATAACAACGGACGAAGGGGAGATCTCGAAGCAGCGAGTCCATAAACCGCTGGAAGGTCTGGGAGGAGTTGCGAAGGCCGAGCGGCATTCGGAGGAACTCGAACAAGCCAAAAGGCGTGGTTACGGCCGTTTTTTCTATGTCTGACTCCGCCATGGGAACTTGGAAGTAGGCCTCCTGAAGGTCGATGACCGAGAAGACCGAGCTACCAAAACTATCCTCGAGCAAGTCCTCAATGACGGGGAGAGGGTAGCGGTTAGGCAGCGTGATAGCGTTCAGGCGACGGTAGTCGCCTGTCGCACGAAAACCGCCGGTGGCTTTCGCCACGAGGTGGAGGGGGCTTGCCCACGGGCTGGAAGACGGCCGAATAACTCCTTGAAGGAGCAGGCGGTCGAAGGTGGACTTAGCCTCGGACAAGCGATCGCCGGCAAGGCGACGCGGACGTTCAAAAACGGGCGGTCCAGCCGTGACAATGCGGTGCACCACACTGCAGCCCTGGAGCAGAGCCCCGGATTTCGACGGCCGAGCGAGGTCAGCGAACTCGGCGAGAAGCGAGTCGTAGGCGGCTCGGTGGCGTAAGTCAGACGAGACTGCGACAGAAGCAACCCCGTGGAGGGCGACTTTTCGGAGGTGCAAGGCCGATTCTTTGGCCGAAGATGGATCAACGAGGCGTTGGCGACGAATGTCGACCAAAAGGCCGGAATGGTTCAAAAAGTCAGCCCCGAGGATGGGCTCGGGCACGTCGGCCACCACGAAGAGCCACTGAAACTCTCGCGAAAGACCAAGCGAAAGCGTCAGCAGGTGGCGACCGAAGGTGCGAATCGGGGTGCCGTTGGCAGCGACAAGACGAAGTTCGTCGCAGGAGAGCGATTCCGAGACGAGGCGGCGGGGTAGGAGAGAGACTACCGAGCCGCAGTCGATTAACATGGGCAGCCGTAACGAGCTCTCGAAAATGTGAAGGCGGTAATCTGAAGAGATGGATAACTGGCTACCGATTACCGCCGAGTTGTGCGGTGGCGCAGTTAGTTTTTTCTGTGCGTGTCCTCTCGAAAACTGCATGGTGGCTTGCAGTTCGCCGCCCGTTCCCTGTATTGTTTATGATAGTGGCATCAACGGTGCGACGGAGGGAGAGTCCTTATAGTCAGAGGCGGTCTCGAAGATTGTACTGGCCTGACTGCCGACGACGATGAAGACGCCGATCCCGCCGAAGGTGGAGGAGGCGCGATCGACGGTCGTCGCGGAGGCGGTGACGAGCAGGAGATCGTTACTCGGCTGAAAGCCGCTAGAATCTCCTGCTGCTGGTCAATTGACCGATTGATCGCCGAAGTTAAGTTTGACAATTCTGCACACACTGCATCCAACTTCTGCTCCGACGTGCCCGGCCGAGCACAGGAATCTCGCGAGGAAGTAGTAGGTTTTGTGTCGGGCGAGGAGCTGCGGGGAACACGCCGAACCACGCAGATGTCACGTGGGGCATGCTCCATGAGGCTGTCGGCCGTGGCCACAAGCTCGTCCAGCTGGGCTGAGCGTATAAGGCGGAGGAGTTGGGTTATGTGGGGGGGGGGGAGAAGATCAAGCCACCGGACCCGGAGCACGTCGTCACCGACGGAACTCCCGGCGAGGTGGCGCATCCGCCGAAGAAGCTGAGACGGAGTTCGGTCCCCCATTGATAATCCCGAAAATAAGCTGTGGAGACGCTGATGGATAGTGTCCCCAAATCTGGCCAACAACTGCTTCCGCAGGTTGGCGTATTTGTCGAGCCTCGGAGGGCGCTGGAGAATGTCAAACATCTCCTCCGCCGTTTCGGGATCAAAAGCTGACACGGCCGCGTGATAGCGGTCCGCATCGGAGACCACGTCATTATGATGGAACAGCGACTCCATCTGCACGAGCCAGACCTCCGGACTGCGACGCGAGAAGCGCGGCCACGGATAGCTCGCGGGGCGCCGAGCGTCGAGGGGAGCGGCAGCAGAGGAGGTCGCGGGGGCGGGGGCGGAATAGCCCAAGTGTGCTTGAGAGGTCTCTCCAGGACCGGTCCCCTCCAAAACTGAAGCTCCGACTGGTGCGGAGGCCGTCCCAGGAGCCGGGGGGGGCCGGGGGGGTAGCCTGCTGACCACTTGGGTCCGTTGCAGGCAAATCACGACGAGCAGACGCGCCCGGCGTATCGCCGGTGACGCGCTGCGAGGCTTCTGACCGCGTGATCGGCATGCTATCGATGAAGAAAGAGAAAAAAAAAGAGAAAAGAAAAAAAAACGAAAAAGGAAAAAGAAGCACGAAGTGTACAGGCGAGAGAAAATCACGAGAGAGAAAGATTAAGACGAAAAGTAACGGCAGAAACGAAAAATAACGAACGAGAAACGGAAAGGGACGAAAGATAACGACGAAAGTCGAAGGGTACCGAAAATAGCCGAGAGGTACCGAAGACAAACGAGTTCGCACGAACGATCGGTCGCACACGAGAGGTGTCCTGCGATGACGTGGCAGGCCGAGTGTGCGAGAGGGGACAAGAGACGAGAGACGAAGGTACGAGAAGACAAGATGGCTGCCGAATTCAAAACCACGGTCGAAAAATGGCCTTTAGCCGTTGCCACAAATCAAAATGGCCGTTATATAGGGCAAGCCAGAAATAGCAACGAGATAGCGTTTTTCTCTGCCGATCACAGGCGAAACCGTAAAGAAAAAATTGAGACAGAAAAAGAGAAGAAAAAAAGAGAGAGACCAATCAGACCTTTTTCTGCTGGATCACGTCGGGGTCACCAATGTGGAAGTTGAAGATGTTCCGCCCAAACGCCGCGCAGCGTGGCTAGTTACTGACCACTGCAATTGACCAATCACCGACGCCGGACTAAGGCCAGTGGAAACTTCCTTTTTTTCACTAGTGATCCACACAGAGAACAGAAGTGACCAATACAATAATTGGACAAGCACACGAGAGAATGAAACACAGAGAATTTAACGGTTAAAAACTGGATATCTTGAATTCACGAGAGTGAAGAAAATATCGACTGAATTGAGCTATGTGGCGCACACGAATGACCGAAATCGATCCAGCTTCCGCTGGATCCTAGATCATCGGGTGCGGAGGACGACGCGCCGAGATCACGCCACGTTGATCCGCCAATCAAGACCTCGGGTCGAGATCACGCCACAAGCTCCGGCTAATCCGGCGCTGCCACCCTCTGGACCGGCTACGTGGCCGAGCAGATTTTTCCCCCACCGGAAGCGCGCATTTCCGGCGGTTGCTAGTGACCTGAAGGTTGGTGCCGGTATACAGAAAGGTGTCAGCACCGTCCTGGTGAGAAGCGCCGCAACCTGACGAGTCGACCGAGAGGTGTCAGCACCGAGGAGGTGCGTGTAGAGGGTTTCTCTATAGTAAAGATAATATTAGACTGAATTTGTTTTATGATCTTTATTGTTAGGATGCGACTTGCTTTTCTTTGTTGTACACTTCTCGACGGCTACGCACAGACTGTACTCGTCTGGTGACCACACTTGCTAGCGTGGTTCCCTAGCCTTCTAGTAACTTAGATGGCGCGACCATCGGTCGTACCGCTACATTACTCCCTTCGGAGCATTTTTCTTATTACATAAAATGCGAAACTTAAAATTATAGATGTTTACAAGTATATAAAAATATAAAAATATGTAAAGATATATAAAAATATTGCATTATCTCTATCCTAACCTAATAAGTTTTAATTGGTACATACGAATCGGTATTGCAATCTTTTTCGACAAACGCTGGTTTTAGTCTTTCTATAGATACATTTATATGTTTTCCTTTATAGTTAATTTTGAAAATATTATCTGTAAGTCTTTGTATAATTTCGTATGGACCTTCGTAAGGTGCTTCTAATGGTTTTTTTACAGCGTCGACCCTTAAAAATATGTGCGTACATGTATACAACCTATCCTGGATAAAATGTTTCTTTTTGACATGGTGTGCTGTGGGTATCGGTCTGATTTGCCTTATATGTTGTCTTAATTTTTCTAGGAATATGTGTGGATCTTGTAATAGCTCTTCGCTGAGGAAAAATTCTCCTGGTAGTCTGATGTTTTCACCATATACCAATTCCGCAGCTGAAGCTTTTATATCTTCTTTTAGACTTGTGCGTAGGCCAAGGAGCACTGTTGGTAATATTCCTACCCAGTCTTTTTCTTCGTGGCACATTATTGCTGCTTTAAGTGATCTATGCCATCTTTCTATCATTCCATTTGATGCAGGGTGATATGCTGTTGTTCTAATTCTTTTCGCTCCGACTAATTTGGTTAATGCTTCAAATAGTTGACTTTCAAATTGTGTTCCTTGATCAGTTGTAATTGTAATAGGAGAACCAAATCTCGAAATCCACTGCGAATAGAATGTTGTTGCCACTGTATCTGCTGAGGTATCTGGCATTGGAATTGCTTCTGGCCATCGAGTAAACCTATCGATCATAGTTAGGCAGTATCTCATATTTTTAATCGTTGGTAATGGACCTATTATGTCTATGTGCACATGTTCGAAACGTCCTTGTGGTACTTCTATTTTCGAAGGTACCTGTTTGTTATGACGGCTTATTTTGCACTTTTGGCATGCTAAACATGTACTTGACCATTCTGCGATATCTTTGTTCATCTTTGGCCACATGAAGCTTTTTCCTATAAGGTGTTTTGTTACTCTGCCGCTGGGATGTGACAAATTGTGTACGTTCTTAAAAATCTGCCTCCGTAAAGAGACTGGAACGTATGGTCTTATGCTTTTTCCTACTATGTCGCCATATATGTATTTATCAGAGCTATCGAGGAAAATCTTCTGCAGGTTCCATTTTTCTTCTGCCAAAATATTCTTTAGTTCGTCATCCTCTTGTTGCTTTGCCATTAGCTCTTCTGTTGATACTAGGACTGTCATGTCTATGGTTTCCAGTCTTGACATAGCGTCAGCTGCCACATTGTCCTTTCCAGCAACGTAAACAATTTTGGAAGTAAACTGTCCTACGTAATCCAACTGTCTGGCTTGTCTTGGGCTTGCTTTGTCCGTATTTTGCTTAAAAGCGTATGACAGTGGTTTATGGTCAGTCTCTATTATTAATTCTCTTCCTTCGACAAAATACCTAAAAAACTTTAAACTTTTATAAATTGCTAATAATTCCCTATCATACACACTATATCTAATTTGCGCTTTTTCTAGTTTCCTTGAGAAATATCCTAGTGGTTCCCATTTGTTATCGCAGAATTGTTCTAAAACTGCTCCAATTGCGTTATCGGAAGCATCAGTCTTTAATTTTAATATCGCTTTTTCTTTTGGGTATGCCAATAATGTTGCTGTGGCAATTGCTTCTTTGGCTTTTTTGAAAGCTTCTTCCGCTGCTTGATTCCATTCTACCAGTCTTTTGTCGTGCTTCTTGGCACCTACCATATATTTGTTAAGTGGATCAAGCCATTCTGCAGCCTTTGGTAAGAACCTCCTATAAAAAATTCACTACCCCAAGGAAACGTCGCATATCTGAAACAGTCTTTGGTTTTGTATAGTTTTGTATAGCGTGGACTCGCTCATCCAACGGCGCTATACCCTTATTATCTATCTTATAACCTAAGTAGTTAACGCTATTTTGAAAAAAATTGCACTTTGAAATGTTTATTGTTAGTCCATATTGCCTAAGTCTATCGAATATTGCACGCAGATGTTTTTCATGGGATTCCTTATTTTTAGACGCTACAATTATGTCATCTATGTAACAGGCACAAAAATCTAATTTGCTTAATACTATGTTCATAAACCTTTGGAACGTTTGCGCCGCGTTACATAAACCGAAAGGCATCACTGTGTATTCGTACAGACCAAAAGGTGTGATTACCGCTGTTTTTTCTATGTCTTCCTCAGCCAACGGAATTTGGTGATATGCTCTAGACAAGTCTATTGTAGAAAATATGTTACAGTCACGAAATTGTTGCGTGACGTCGTGTACATGTGGAATGGGGTACCTGTCTGGTACCGTAACGCTATTTAGTCGCCTATAATCTCCACATGGCCTCCATTCGCCGTTTTTTCTTTGGTACCATATGCAGAGGGCTCGCCCATTGACTCTTGGACGGGCGACAGATTCCTTCGTTGACTAGTTGCTGAAATTCGGCTTGTGCGATTCGCAGTTTTTCCGGATTTAGCCTTCTTGCTCTCTCTGCTATTGGAGGACCTTTTGTGATTATATGATGTTTCACCGTGTGGCTGATGGGTTTCCTTGAAGTTGGTTTCGTTAAATCTGCGTACTCCCTAAAAAGTTCTAAATACGGACTATTACAGTTAATGGTCAAAATGGTTGGAACGTCAATACTTACTAATTCTGCTTTCCTAGAAAGCAATGTATTGCCGTCCAACAATTTTTTGTTTCTTAAATCAGGTAATAAATTATAAAAATGCAAGAAATCGGCGCCTATTATTGCTTTAGAAACATTCGCTATAATGAATCTCCATGAAAAATCTCGACGGAGTCCAAGATTTAAGTTTAAAAGTTTTTTTCCGAATGTGTCTATTTCTGCACCATTTGCCGCGTATAACTTACACGTATTGTCTTTGGTTTCACTTATCGAAGTACGTGGAATCACTGAGACGTCTGCACCAGTGTCTATCAGAAAACATGCTCCTGTTTTCCTATCATTTACCATGAGGCGCAGGTTTCTCGTCGCGTCGTCAACTGCCTCTATTTGAGACGCTTGCATTAGTTTTCCGAAGGCTTTCTTTTATCCGGGCCTGTCCACTTGCACGGGGGTCTGCACTTCCACGATTGTTCCGCGAATTTCCAGTGGTAATAACATAGGCCGTCATTGTTTCGGTGTCTGCTTGATGATCGGCTTCTACTTCGGGATCTTCCGCGGAAACTTCGGTACCTTCTTCTGCCGCGCATCAATTTTTCCATCTTCTCTGTTAGTTGCGCGATTTCCCGCTTGATTTCCCGCCTGACTTCCGCTACCTCGCTGTTGATTGTTGTTTGAGCGGTACTTCTTATTGGCGCTGCTTCAGTAATGGCGGCCGTTTCCGGCAGACGCTCTCTCCCGAGGATCTTGTCACCCATTTCCGCTAACTTTGCAGGTGACGTAATTTCGTCTGCGATGGCGAGGATCTCTTGTATCCTGGTTGGCATCCTTTGCATCCATAACGTTAGGAGCATTTTTTCGCTAACACTATCACCTGCTAGGCGTTTCATTTCTCTCCAAAGTTCGGACGGTTTTTTGTCTCCTAACTCAATTCCCATTAACAATCGCCTTAGCCGTTGTTCGTCGGATTTAGTTAGTCTGTGTATTAAGGCTTCCTTTAAATGTGTATACGTACATTGCTCGGGGGGGGATGCTAAGATGTCGTGTACCTCTCTTATCAGCGTGGTATCCAAATTCCTTAGCACCGCTGAAAACTTTACGGCATCCGATTTAACGTTGTACGCCGTGAATTCCTTTTCCAACATTACGAACCATAAATTTGGTTCCTCTTTCCAAAAAGCTGGAAGCGTTATATTTCTAAACTCACTGGCGTTGACTTCCTTTGTGTCGGTATCGGCACGGGCCACGTTGGCTTCGCTGGTTGATTGTGCCATTGTTCTTCTTTTTATTATTTTTTCTATTTTAGTTTTTGTATTATTTTTTTTATTTTTTTACGCGGACGTTCCCGGGTTTCGGCACCAATTTACTGTAGAGGGTTTCTCTATAGTAAAGATAATATTAGACTGAATTTGTTTTATGATCTTTATTGTTAGGATGCGACTTGCTTTTCTTTGTTGTACACTTCTCAACGGCTACGCACAGACTGTACTCGTCTGGTGACCACACTTGCTAGCGTGGTTCCCTAGCCTTCTAGTAACTTAGATGGCGCGACCATCGGTCGTACCGCTACACGCATGTAGCGGTACGACCGATGGTCGCGCCATCTAAGTTACTAGAAGGCTAGGGAACCACGCTAGCAAGTGTGGTCACCAGACGAGTACAGTCTGTGCGTAGCCGTTGAGAAGTGTACAACAAAGAAAAGCAAATCGCATCCTAACAATAAAAATCATAAAACAAATTCAGTCTAATATTATCTTTACTATAGAGAAACCCTCTACATGCGGGACGCCACAGGATGTAAACTCCGCCGATCGCGTTGTTCCGTAATTCGTTGAATTCGACCACTATGCACTTTTTCAATTCGAATTAAATCTTGTAACATAGAATCGGTATTTTCATATTTCTGCCCAAGCATGTGTTGCGTTAACTCCCTTGACCATAATCCTGCGGCCACTTCATCACGTACGTCATCTATTTCAAAATTCAGACCTTCGTACAGCCAGACTTTATCAAGAAAGTAATCTTGAATTAATTCATCGCGAGCTTGTACACGGGACATCATGACTTTTAGTTTTTCACTACGCGAACGCTTATGTGTGAACGCAGATGTAAACGCGTCCTTGAAAGCAACAAAAGTAGTCAATGTTGTTGACTTGGTCATGAGCCATTTCCATGCGCGGCCCTTGAGTCGCGCTTTTGCTACACTCAAAACAACAGCGTCCGTCCAATTATACAGTGTTTTTGTATTCATTAGTTCGTTGATCCAGGCTTGCGCCTTTTCTGGACCTTCATTTCCATGAAATTCACGAATGAATTGTTGTGCGTTTGATGCCGATATAATTTGTCCTTGATCACTCTGTCCAAGGTTACGTAGAACTTCTTGAAGATTTACAAAGGTTTCGGATTGTTGACGTATAACATCTCCTAACGATGAAAGCGCTGTCGATAAATGTTCCGATGTATCACTATTCATTTTCTGAGAACTCATAACTGACTGGCTATTTCGTTGAATTTCAGCCGTAACCCTTTGCATTTCTTCTAATTTCTTCTCATACATGTTGCGCTCTTCTTGTCTTCTCGCTTTTAGACGCTCGATTTCAGCTACAGCTTGTCTTAGTTGTTCTTCGGCAGACATTTTTGCAGATAAAAAGTCAGACAAATTATGTTTTTGAACAAATGCATCAAATTCGTCAGCAGCTTGAGACATCAAACTCCCATCTCACGCACGTAGTCACACTGATTCTAAGAATTCGTACTCAAACAAAAGTCTTTTAGCTTTTTCCAAAATTTCAATTCCAAACGCAGCAGTAGCACAACAAGTAAAGTCACAGTCAATTCTCAGAACTAAAATTTATTTTATTTAACTTTTGCACTAAAGTTTTTTTTTTGTTATTGTGGTCCCACTTCTGAATTGTTATGATTGCCACTCACAAAAAAAATAGAACGAACACTCAATATTTGAAAAGTAACTGAATAGTTTATTACTTATTATTATAAATGTATAATTACAATTTATTAAGAATGAATACACGGACTCTAATACTAAATTCACTCTCGCAGCACACTGCCTTTTTCTAAAATACAAACGATGCCTGGCATTCAACGAAAGTACTACTTTTCTTTTCGAATCGTCAAACTCTTCTGCGGAGCGCAGCTCCCAAGAGAACGCTGAACGTACACGCGACTCTCACGCCATCTATTCCATCGCACACGCACATACAACTAAGCTTACATACTAAATCTTTTATATTATTTTAGTCTCTAACATTCGGCCATTCTATGTTTGTTTGGTCTCCAAACATCTTACATCCTCTTTTTTTTGTGTTAGGAAAGAAAAGGAATTTACAATGTTACGCTTCGTACAATAATCGCTGATATAAAATAGTTCTTAAACTAGGTATTCTTTCAAATACTCTGGCTTACGTCGATTTCGTACAGGCCGCTCATTCACGTTCTTTTCAATTTCGTTAATAATAACAGGATTCTCTACTTCCATCGATAAATTGTCTACATCAGGAATTATACTTTTATTTTCATTTCTTATTTCTAAATTATCATTATAGTTTGAATCGGATTGTATTTCGCTATCGCTATCGTTTTCAGAGTTTTCGGAATCGTCACTTTCATAGCCTCGCCATATTTTCAATTGACTCACATTCGCTGTTGTTATATACCCACGATCTCCTGATTCATTCAGTTTCTTAACCCTATATGTATCGCTCGGTCCAACTTCTACAATAACTAAAGGTCCACTAAAGACATTTTGGAGTTTCGTAGATTCTCCAGTAGATATAGGATTTCGCTTCATGTAAACAATATCGCCTATCTTATAATTAATATTCTTCAATCGATTTTTATCATGGTAACTTTTATACTTTTGTTGTTCTAACTCAATATTTTTGCGAATTTTAGACTGAATCTCGTTAGGTTGATTATAATCTTCGCAATTCTCTGTTAATACTCTAAGATTTCTATCATTAAAACGTGGTAAATAACCGAATAACGCTTTGAACGGTTCCTTCCCAGTTGCTGCACTAACTGTTCCATTAATATCGCGTTCGACCTTTTTAACATTTTTATCCCAATCAGGGTGTTCACTGATCCTTAAAGACGGTACTAAGGTTTGGTTCATTCTCTCTATTAATCCATTGGCTTGTGGATGCCTACTTGAGTTAAGAGTACTTGCTTAAATGCATAAAGTGTATTATAAAATCGAAGAAGAAATCTTAGGCGACAATCAGTATTAGATTTTGATAATCCTACTTTCTTAAGTAACCATTCATTTTTTTTTTAGTATAAATGCCGGTGTATGATAGCTTTGCTTATTAACTACTTGTACTTCCTCCTCCACATGTTCTTTATCCATTGGAAAAGTAATAATAGAACAATTCTCCTCTACTTTATGTTATATATACACAGTCTTTGTATATTTATTCCCTATATCAATTACCACTCTAAAATTAACTGATTTTTGGCAACTACATGTATATTCTTCGCAATGACAACACTTTATAAAACTCTCACGGTTACCATATGTCAATAGCGTATGTAATCTATAACACATTACTTTAAAATTGAAAGGATATGGTTCAAACTGGGATAATTCTGAAAACTGAATCTGTACTTTCGATGATGACTCAAACCATTTTTTTTCCATATGTGTTGAGAATTAATATTTAATATTTCTCTTAAATATTTACAGGTTCTACTAAGCGCAATACTATCAGATACATCGCAATCTATTAAAATTTTAATCCAAATATCTTCAGCAATGATAGTAGGATCCATTTTCACTAATAAAAATTGTTAAAAACGTTAAATTAATAGCTATAAAACTTTTGATAATACTGAATACGTTAGTCAGGTTCGAGTCAGACTTAGATACTTCTTCTCCCTCGGTCCGTGGAGATTCGGAAGGATTCTCTCAATAGACCTAAGGATACCAACCTCCACCTTAGGGATCAAGATTTCGAAGTGGGGCCTGAACGTCATGCCCGAGTCCAAAAAAAACTCCCAGGTATTTAACCCTGGACTCTATACAGATAGAAGACCCCCTAAGTCTAATCTTAGGGGGAGGGACATTCCTGAGTCCGCGGAGGACAGAGGCAGGGGAGGCCATGGCCTCCGTCTTGTGCGGTGCTACTTTGAGGCCCAATCCTTCGATTGCACTCACAATGACCTCGAGGTCACACTCGGCATTTATAACTGCCTGCGATAGGTCGTCCCGCCCCGCTGACAAGAGGGCCGTATCGTCCGCATAGCAGACCACACGGGAGCCACCTGCTAACGGTACGCGGAGGATACTGTTGTAGGCCACATTCCATAACGTGGGGCCGAGGACAGATCTCTGCAGTACCCCACAACGCACAATCCTACTCGCGAGTTCACCGCCCCTAGTGCTGTACACTAGCTTGCGGTCGCGGAAATAGTTGTGCAAAATGTTCAACATGTGTTGTGAAAAACTCTTGCGTTCTAAGGCCTTCACAACAACCGGCCACGGTAGCGAGTTGAAAGCGTTGGAGATATTCAAGCTAACGAGTATCACCACGTTTCGATCCCGCACATTCGCGTCCACGAAGTCTTGACGGTCAGGATCGCTTCGATTGTCGATCCGCGTCCTAAATCTTTATTGAACCGGTGCACCGGAGACAGGGCCCCGTTTTGTTCCAAAAATCTGTCCATTCAGCTTCTTAGTACTCGCTGGAACAGTTTCGCGATGTCATTCACGACACATCGGTCTGTACTATCCGGACTGATCCAGGGGCAAGTCTCTTCTCTTCTTTATCAGCACCAAACTGGTTTCTTTCTAGCTGGAGGTCCCTTCCTCCAATGTCTCGGTAATGAGCGGGGCCAAAAGTCTTACCTTGCTCATGTAATGTAGCGCTCCACCGGGCCCTTCAGACACTGTGCGATCTCCTGAGTATCCTGCTTTTTCCTGGCCCTGGTAAGTCACATTCTATATGCCGTCGCGGCCGCGCTGAGGTCAGCGATCTCAGCCGTCCACCAGGGAACGTACTGGCAAGTAAATTTACTTTTAAGTAATAATAATAAAATTTTTAAGTAATAAAAAAATATAAATAAGTATATATATATATATATATATATATATATATATATATATATATATATATATATATATATATTTTGCGCAGAAACCCGCGCAACTAACTCAGGACTCCATCGAAGCCGTCCCGCCATAGTGTCTTCGGTAGCAATCTTTCGGGGTTAAGCCTCTCCACTCGCGCCTTATATTCCAAGAGACTCTCATTTGGAGTTGTCTCATTGGGAAAACAAAACTGAGGAAAGGGGTTCCATTCCTCATAGTTACGTGCCTCATTCTGCCTAACCGTTGCCGTAACAAGGGCAGAGGTGATGAATGGTGAAACGTAACATTCATACGCATTATGGTTCTCAGCGGTGACCCTTCAAAATGAGCCTGATGGCAAAGCCTGCTGTTCTCCAGCCTCAGGTATTGGTGGCTGGGGTATACCGGCGTTAAGTATATTGACCTTAACCCTTTCGCTACGGGGCGGATCTCCGCCGCGGTACTCCCGCAGTACGGCGCGCTACACCGAAACAGTGCAAGGTGCACGCAACCGATCGCAGCGGTCGCATCAACGCCTTATTGTAACCTGCGTTCTTGGCTGGTACTTTCGACGAAAAAACTTGTTTTAAAATTGAGTATTTATAATTTATTAACATGCGCACTTTTATTTACTGAGATCAAATGATATTACACAATATAATAATATTATACAACATGATATAAGCGTATGATTAGAATTGATTTTAATAATGATACTGCGTGTGGTATTTTTCAAAACATGGTGTTGCGCATAGGCCAACATCACAAATCTTACATTGATATCGCGATTCCCTCCTCTTATCATTTTTAGTACAGACTACACACTTTTGCAACGGGTTCTTACGATTTGTAAGCACTAACGTAATCCGCACAGACCGTTCGAGCCGGTGTCGTAAGACTGATGATCGAGGCATTTGGTTTTTGGGAATTTCCTTCCCTAGTCACTAGACGCGTTAAGGTGCGTTCTCCTTAACGCGAGGGACGGGCCGCGGAGAAAGGAATGGGCCAATGAGACTCCGTGTGGGGGAAAGAAATTTCCGATTTTTATTTTCGATCCCTTGGGACGAGATTTTATTTATCGGGCGTAGTGTGCCACGTGTTAACGTAAAGAAAATACACAGATTTAATTTTTATACAAAAGCGCGATGAGAGGAGTGCGACCAGCCGGTACGACGGACGAAGTAAAGGTGAAGGTGTTTTTGCGTATGCACCGCCACGGCGATCCAGGCATCCGGAAGTAGAGAGGGCAACGGTCGCAATGGTCACTCTGCCGCTCTGACCAATCAAAGGCGTGGTCAGGCCAATCAGATGCCCCTGCGGAGCCGCATCACGCGGTGCTTAAGTACGTTAGTGCTGGCGGCCGAGAGGTGTCAGCACTTTCCTCGCGCGCGCTGCTACAGCTGCGCGCTGTCGGCCGAGATGTGTCAGCACTGTGCTGGTGCGAAACGCCACAGGTTTATTATTAAAGCCCGTAAAAAACAAATGATGCAAAACGAAAGACTCACGCGGCATGTCTAGAGTGAGATACTCTATACATAGCAACTGCAGGCGCTTATCATTTATACAATTACGCGACATCTTTAGTGGGAGCGACTATAGCCGCTCGTAGTATCTCAGCAGCATCACATGGAAAGCGACTATAGTCGCCCATAGTACCTGAGTGGCATCACATGGAGAGCGACTATAGTCGCTCGTAGTAGCGAAAGGGTTAACAAGATCACCGTGTGACGTGACGGAATTTGCCACGCTGCGCATATATTCGGCTATAGGTCCTGGTGCGACGAAGTCGTCAAGAAAAAGGTTAAGCGGGGACTCTTCATCCGCAAACCTATCCTCGGCATTGACCGACCGTACGTGGTCAATCAGAATGGCTTTTAGTGCACTCACATAGACGTGCTGAAATACGCAGTAGGGATCCTTCCTCCGGAGACGAGGGTTCTCAATCTCTAGGTCGGCGTATACGCGCTCATATAATAAAGGAAACATTGAAAAATCCATATTATGAGAGTAAATGTGCCTCTCAGGGAGCGTACCATTATACGCCCAGTTCGCGTAAAGTGGCTCATCTACGAGCTTCTCAGTCTGGGCCTTCCTTATGTTAGGAACTAGTCTCGCAGCCCTTACTTCCGCAGGATCTTGAATGACCGGTGGTTTGGCCTTAGGCATAGGTCTTCCTCGCTATCCTGCACTACGGGGTGTGGGCCTACCGCGATTAATCCTGAAATCGGGTCTCTGCGGCCGCTGTTCGGCCTCGACCTGGTCATGCCAGTCGCCACCCTCTTCTGCTTTCTTCATATTGTACTGCTGCATTCTACGCTGCTGACGGTTCATGTTTTCTTCTGAGTTTTCTCAGGCAATTGAGGTTCAACACTGTATTAATTAGAAGCTCCGCTCTAGTATATTGAAATAAACTTTAATTCCGAACGGAATAAAGGATAAAGCAAGTAAAAACTTTTATTTATTTATTATTAAATAAATAAAAAGAAATAATAAACATTTAAAAAAAAAACCAAAAGTAATATAAAAGTATTTAGATCTCGAAAATAAATAAAAACAATATATGTCGTAATTTATAATTCAAAAAAGAAAAAAAGAAAATAACCGACCGAATTCAAAAAAAAAAAAATAAAAATAATAAGCATTAAGAAAAAACCAAAAGTAATATAAAAATATCTAAATCCCGAAAATAAATAAAAACAATAGACCAACATTTATATATGTATAAAGTACCTGTGTAAATGTATATTATGTTTAATAGAAATATAATAAATAAATAAACAATTGGTTGCCAACGGTAGGCCTACACTCATCATACATTGACTCATTGATATTATACTCAATAAGAAACCCTATCTATTCTGAAATATAATTATTATACTTTGATATCTATATAAATAGATAGATACACGATATATACCTTACATGCGAACGATATGAATCTTAATATCTTTGCGTGCATAAATGCATGGATATACAGAGTTGGGGAATAACTATTAGCACCACAGATATCTTCGAAACTATAAGGTTCACAGAAATATTTGCTGAAATAAAATTGCACAGTACGAAAAGGACTATCCGATAGCGATAATAGTTTTTTTGCAGGTGGAGGTACTTTGGACATTTGAATGTCACCTCCATTTTTTCAAATGGATCGGTATGTTTTTGTTTCTGTATCATGATAGAGGAGCTTAAAACGAGTTCAACGACCTATCACATAAGGTCATTAAAGGTCATAGAAAGTACATAAAAGCGATAATACTTACAGTTTTGGCAGTAAATAAAATTATACGTTTAGTAGGTGTTCGAAATGATAATACTTACGGTTTACTTCACTAGAAATAAACATTGTTTCAAGGACACTTCAATAAGTTTGCAGGATAAGATAAACATGATAAGATTAGTATCGATAAACCGGTCAATCGGGCACAATGTATCCGTTTGAAGAGCAAGTTGATATGCTTCTTATTTATGGCGAATGCCAACAAAATTCTGTAAGGGCGAAAAACTTGTATGCTGAACGATATTCACATCGGTCCCAGCCTTCGCGTCAAACATTTAAAAATGTTTGTGATAAACTTAGGCAAACCGGTAGTTTCAGTGTTCGTAAAAGTGAACGCCAGAAACGAGTAACAAATGAAGAAATGGAAATCGGTGTGCTCGGAAGTGTTGCTAAAAATCCGCGACAAATTTGTTATACATAAGTAATAGATACGAATGTAGGTATTAGTGTAGGTATGTCTTTGCTTGAAAAAATAAGTAAAAAAGAAAAGCACGAAGAAAAAAAATCTAATTCCATTGCATGACTGTTGTTACTTTCTTTTCTTCGTGCTAGGAAAATAATTATTTGAAAAGATGCTAATTATAAATATTTTAGGACTGTCCTGAACATGGCAACGTCGCACGCCTGTCTCAGGGTGTCCCGTGCCCACGTTACACACTTACGCGCACTATCAATAGCACTGTCACTATCACTAGCACTAAGCGCACTTCCGCACATCATTTCCCGGAACTATTCCTCCGTTAGGAGTGCCGTGGAGAGTGGGCTATTTCACCCAGCGATGGGAACCATTTCCCGTCTCTCTTAGGAACCCACCACGGCTTCGCGACGATCGCGACACTGGCTCCTGTTTCGGACATGCGTTGCGTCAATAGTTCCTGGGTCCGACGCGCATGAATTAAGTTCACTTGGATTACAGGCTCCATTATGAGTCGATTTTTTGTCTTTCGGGGGAGACCCTCCTGGGCCTCCTCCGTCTCACTGTCATCACTAATGTCTATAGTGTTGGGAGTATGAGCGTCCATGTCAACCTCGTCCAGCACCCGTGTTTCCTCACAAGCCCCATTGTCCGTAGGGGTAACGCTAGCGTCCCGGAAAACTCTCACCTCCTTCTGTTTCCTTGGGGGGACCGTGGGGGTTGTCCCACGAACACGCTCGGTAACCACTTCAGGGCCGCCCTGCAGCCGAGCATATTGGGCAGTGTGGCTTGTCACCAAACGTTCTAGCCTTGTGTTTCGGTTTCCCGCACACGAAGCAGAGACCGGACCTCTCCACCGTCGATGGGCAGTAGGCCACGACGTGTCCTCTGCCCCAACATCTATGGCACCTTACAGGTCTCTGCCTGAGCTCTCTCACACGGACCGTCGAGAGCCCAATCACGATTTTGCCCTTCGCTAGGGCCGCACGAGCCATAGCCATGGGAACGGAGACGGTAACTCGTTCCGAACCTCCCCGACCCATACTTAATTTGTCGACCCTGATGGAGTTCGAGTCCATACCCGATTTAACCTCCATCAGCGCGTTCCTGATCGACGTGCTCGTCACTATGACGTTCAGCCCTATGAGCCGTACGTCAATCATACGCTGAGGCCTCGCGATTTTTGCTTCAGGGAGGATCCTCTTTAACGCTTCCGTGACGTTATTCGCCTTGCTGTCTGCGTTAGATTCCCATATCTGCCAGATAAGGGCCCCCGAAAGGCCCCTCTGGTATCTCATCTCGGTCACGCGGAGATCCTTCAAGTTCAGCTTTTCAGTTGCCCGGAGCACAGCATCCCTATCGGAGCCCTCGCTCTGGCACGTTAGGGAGATAGCCGCTGATCGCTCGTTTCCCCTGTCACGGTTGTTCTTCTTATTTTTCTTATCTTCTTCCCCCCTCTTTCTACGGTGGCTTGTTCGTTGGTGGTGGTGGTGATTGGGCCAGGCGCCGGTGCGCTTATCAGTGTGGGCCGCTCCCTCATTGCTCTGCGCCTCTTCCTTCCCAGCACCACAGTGAACTCCCCACTTGTTTGGTGCATCACACTCGTTGCTGCCCTAGGTGCAGCTCGCGATGCGACGATAACCGGACACGGCACAGCACTCACTCGCGAACACGCTCTTGTCCCAGGCATACTGCCCGTTCTCGGCACGGTAGCGGATTTCCGTGCAAGTGAAGCCGTCACTTTCGCCGTAGCACCCGTGGGCGTCACTGGAGCAATCGCTCCACCGATCATCACTTGTTGCATATCCACGACAGTTTTAACGAGAGCCTGAACCTCCGCCATAACCTGAGCACTCACAGACACACTCCTGGTCGCCCCAGTAGTTGGGACCGGGTCCCGAGCAGGGGAAGCGGATTGCAATCCCTTATCTTCTGACCCCTCTCGAGTGTCCTGATCTTTCCCAGGGCGAGGTTGTGACAGGCCCTGCAGGTCCCTTATCTCGCCCCGGAGCTGCAAGATCGCCTCACTTTCAGAAGAGGCCCGCGCCTTTATCGATGAGGCGACGCTCCATCTCCTCGACCATACTAAGGGCATTGCTGAGGCTGCTCCAAATGCGCTCAGAGACGTCGTTATTCAGATTCCGGGATATCCTCCTGTCCTCCTCTGCAGTCAAGATATATTTCTTTGCCCTCTCTGCGAGTCGTTTTGACTCTAGCTAACTGGACCGAAGATACCGTTGGTGTCTGATCTCCAGGATTAGTGAGGTCCATCACCGATTCGCCATCCTCCTCAGGTGCAGTGGCCTGCCGCCTCTACTTCTGCCTTCTGTTGAAGACCAGGGAGGCGTTCCCACTGAGCCTTAACATTTCGATGGCGCGAGCAGCCCTCTGCCACTCCTCCAGTCCATTCTCTTCTGTCCTTCCTGACGCAAAGCTGACACTGTAGGCCAGGCTGCCTACCTGCAGGGACCTTCCCGACGCATTATCCAGAGCCGAGGCCGGGTTGCTTACCCCAAGCTCATGACAGTAGCTGGCTGTCGACGACGGGGGCCCTGGCAGACCA
Source organism: Polistes dominula (assembly GCF_049000335.1). Taxonomy (NCBI): domain Eukaryota; kingdom Metazoa; phylum Arthropoda; class Insecta; order Hymenoptera; family Vespidae; genus Polistes; species Polistes dominula. The sequence continues at coordinate 3,203,948 of NW_028300865.1, forward strand.
CCACCCATAGTCGCCGTCGTTCACGTATCTCTTCCGGACTTACTATTCGTCGTAAGTTTACCTGTCATATTTAGAATTTTAATTATTTTTTGGAGACAAGCTCCGATGGGGAAAGGAAAGGAATAGAAGGAAGATTAGTAGAGCAGAAAGAGTAGAGAGTGGGATAGAAAGAGTAAAAGTTAGGAATAGCCATCCAAGAGCTTTCATACTACACACTCACACAGAAATTGGGAAGAGAAAGCTACGATGAGGAGGGAAAAAGTGATAGTAGGATCATGGTACACTCGGCAAAGGAAGAAGTGTTTACCATGCCATCGCGAAGGCAAGGGCGTAACCTTGAGCCAGAGCACTATCCTGTCAGGGCCACAGGACAATGATGACCGCTACTTGGTCCCCTTTTAGTCGCCTCTTACGACAAGCAGTGGATACTGTGGGAGAATTCTACAACTCCCTACCCACGGGAGGGAAGGTCGCTTTAACACTAGCGCAAGCTTCGGGAACTTGAAGCCTCATGACTATAATTAAAATAATCGTCGAAGAGAACGTCACTGACAGTCGATGATCTGCACTTAATGTCTTTGACTCTTAACCCTTCAGGCCAAACGCACGTCGAGTGATCATTCCGGTGAAATAGATGTAGATTTATCCGTTTGGCCCATACGTAGAGTAAATCGCTCCGTGGATTGCTTCTGTCTTTCAGATTCCATCTAGAGGACTGTGCTTTAAAATTACCAGCCACCAGCACAGGAAAAGTTTTACTACTAAACATATAAATATCCTCATTGGGCGGAAAGTAAACTGAAATTACTAGCGAGTCTCCCCACTTGATAGTTACAAAGGAGAAACCCTGACGCTCCAGGCTTTGCTTTAATTCGTTGACGTCAGTATCCTTTTTTCTCTTTCGTTCTTTTACAATGTGAGCAGGCTTTATACGATCGATCGACACACGCACGTCTTTTTTGTTGATTCGGATCACGAAAGTTTTCATTGATCGGTTGATCATTCTGAAAGGTCCGTCGTATGATGATTGAAGAGGTCCTTTCGCCGCATCGTAACGGAGGAAGGCGAAAGTGCAAGTCTGCAAATCCTTGTACACTAATGTCTTCTGCGGTCCATGTCTTGATGCTGGAGTTGGTCGAACTGCTCGTAGGTGTGTCTTTAGATCCGTAATGAAGTTGGATATCGTTTGTTCTCGATGCTTACTAAAGAACTCGCCTGGTAGGCGGAGTATAGCGCCGTACACCAATTCTGCTATTCTTAATCCTATGTCTTCTTTCTGAGCCGTTCGTATGCCTAGTAAAACTGGTGGCACAACATCATTCCACGCTTCGGTTTGGTGACACTTGATCGCATCCTTCAGTTAGCGGTGAAACCGTTTCACCATGTTGTTTGCTTCTGGGTAGTATGCTGTCGTTCTGATGTGAATTGCTCCTGTTAATCTTGTTAATTCTTTGAAAAGGTTCGATTCACCTGGCGTCTTTGATCATTTGTTATTCGTACTGGTGTCCCAATCCTCGCTATCCATCCGTTGATGAGCGCGTGCGCCACGGTCGCGGTTTCATTGTCGTAAAGTGGGATGGCTTCCGGCCAGCGTGAAAAACGTTCTACGCACGTCAGACAGTATTGGTACTCGCGCGAAACGGGCAGACGTCCCACGACGTCGTTGTGGACATGCTCATATTTTCCGGAGGTATACGTGAATGTGCTGATGCGTGCTTTCACGTGCCGTGTAATTTTTGACCGTTAGCATGGTACACACGTTCTTGCCCAAGTTCTGCAGTCTCTTCGGACATCTGGCCCGAAGACGTACTTGTCCATGACCAATTCTTGCGTGGCTCGGCCGCCTGGGTTCGAAAGACCATGGAGCTAATCGAAGGCTTGTCGTCGTTTCCTTTTTTTTGGAACCTGTTCATAGCGCGTTAAATGGTTGTTGTAAGGAAGCTGCGTTGCGAATGAATCTTCGATAAAAGTTTCTCATTCCCAGATATCGACGCAACTTCTTGATGGATCGCGGTTTTGGAAACATACGTATAGCCTTTTCTTCCAAAGGACAAGTTCTTTCACTATCCACCGTGTAACTAAGGAACTGTATTTCCGGTTGACCGAATACACACTTCGACGCGTTGACGACGATCCCGTACTCGCTCAGGCGTTTGAAGAGTGTGCGTAGGTTTTCTTCGTTTTGTTGGTCGTCGCTCGAAGTTACGAGGATGTCGTCAATGTATGCGTAACAGAAGCCTAGTTCTCGGAGAGCTTCGTCTATAAACCTTTGGAAAGTTTGAGTTGCGTTCCTTAAGCAGAAGGGCATCTGGCAAAATTTGTAGAGCCCGAAAGGTGTCGTCACGGCGGTTTTCGGAATATATTCCTCTGCTGCCGGTATTTGATGATACGCTTTAATCAGATCTATGGTTGAGAAGATCGTTTTTTCAGTCAACAAATGCGAAAAATCTTCGGTAAGGATAAAAATGTGCGGTACAGGATATCTATCCGGGATTGTCCGTTCGTTCAATGCTCGATAATCGCTACAAGGTCTCAATCAAGCTCCTATCTTTCTTCAGGGCGAGGTGCAATGCTGAAGCCCATGGACTCTTAGAGGGCCTGATGATTCCTTGCCTTAACATGAGTTCATTCAGTGCATCTCTTACACTCCGCGCATAATGTGCTGGACATCCGTAACCACATCATTTGGCCAACGTTTAGTGGTACATTTTCTAATAAAGTCCCCAATTGATTTCGTATGAAGAATTCATATCGTTCGCCAGTAAGAGTTTCATCAATAAAATGCGGTCCGATTATCCGATCATGAACAATTCAACACCACACATTAACTGACCATTGTCGTTGATGTTCAATCTGTAACCAGTGTGGATTATCCGATACTCCAATAATGCATATTATGAAAGTTGATATTTCTACGATTAGTGAAAGTTGCTTCATCGGTATATAGTATCGAAGGAAAAAATGTTATATCAATTTGTATTTTTTGTAGAGCCCACTGACAAAATGCGACACGATTCACAAAATCCGTACCATGCAACTCTTGATGAGTAGTAACATGATATGGATAAAATTGACGCCGCAAAAGTATTCGCAGTACACTTGTGGAAGTTGAAGATGTTCCGCCCAAAGACCGCGCAGCGTGGCTAGTTACTGACCACTGCAATTGACCAATCACCGACGCCGGACTAAGGCCAGTGGAAACTTCCTTTTTTTCACTAGTGATCCACACAGAGAACAGAAGTGACCAATACAATAATTGGACAAGCACACGAGAGAATGAAACACAGAGAATTTAACGGTTAAAAACTGGATATCTTGAATTCACGAGAGTGAAGAAAATATCGACTGAATTGAGCTATGTGGCGCACACGAATGACCGAAATCGATCCAGCTTCCGCTGGATCCTAGATCATCGGGTGCGGAGGACGACGCGCCGAGATCACGCCACGTTGATCCGCCAATCAAGACCTCGGGTCGAGATCACGCCACAAGCTCCGGCCAATCCGGCGCTGCCACCCTCTGGACCGGCTACGTGGCCGAGCAGATTTTCCCCCACCGGAAGCGCGCATTTCCGGCGGTTGCTAGTGACCTGAAGGTTGGTGCCGGTATACAGAAAGGTGTCAGCACCGTCCTGGTGAGAAGCGCCGCAACCTGACGAGTCGACCGAGAGGTGTCAGCACCGAGGAGGTGCGGGACGCCACAGGATGTAAACTCCGCCGATCGCGTTGTTCCGTAATTCGTTGAATTCGACCACTTTGCACTTTTTCAATTCGAATTAAAGCTAAAGAAAGAAAGCGCCGGGGATCCTCAGCGGCGTGCCGAAGACCATCTCCGCTGGCGAAGCCTGAAGGTCCTCTTTGTAGCTGTTCCGGAGGCCGAGAAGCACGAGTGGGAGTGCGTCAGGCCAAGGAGCCGGGGCGCACATAAGCGCCGATTTGAGCGTGCGGTGAAATCTCTCGATCATGCCGTTAGCTTGCGGGTGATGAGGCGTCGTCCTGATCCTCGTGATTCCCGAGATTTGAGCAAGCGCAGCAAAGAGAGAAGACTCGAACTGAGTGCCCTGGTCGGATGTGATCGTGAGCGGGCATTCTTAATCCGCGATCCATGCCGACGTGAAAGCCTTGGCGACGGTCTCTGTCCGTATGTCCTCAAGCGGAACAGCTGCTGGCCATCTGGTGAAACGGTCGATGATCGTAAGGCAGTATCGGTAATTTTTTACCTGAGGTAGCGTGATGATATCGACGTGGACAAGCTCGAAACGGCTCTCCGTAGCCTGGAAGCGGGACAGCGCGGCACGATTGTGCCTGGAGACTTTCGAACGCTGGCACGGAAGACAGAAACGTGCCCAGACGGTGACGTCCTTGCGCAGACCGGGCCAGACAAACTGTTGCGAGATGTCCCGTACCGTGGCACGGACACCGGGGTGGGCGAGACCGTGTATGGCCTCAAAGGCGGTTTGCCGAAGAGTCCGAGGCAGGTAAGGCCGGACTCGACCGCCGTGTGAATCGCAGGCCACCTTGATTCCCCCGAGGATGAGGCGTTGGATGTTGAGGGAGGTGCGTTCTGCGAGCGATGGGAGCTCGTCGTCGCGAGCTTGTGCATCCGCGATAGCCTCGAGACTGAGCGCTGAAGGCAGGCTGACTGTGGCGCAGACAGGAGCCGCTGCTGGAGGCGACGAGTTTTCCGAAGGCCGATCCGGGACGGGAGTGTCCTCCAAGGTCCGGGAGAGGGCGTCGGCAACGAAGTTGTCTGGGCCGCTGATATGCTCGAACTTGACGTTAAACTGGAGCAGGAAGTCAAGCTGCCGTTGTTGACGCGGAGAGGCCTTATCCGAGGGCTGGCGGGCTGCGTAGATGAGCGGCCGATGATCCGTCACCACCGTGAACGGACAACCCTCCAGGATTCGCCTGAAATGATGCACAGCGAGGAAGACGGCCAGGAGCTCCCGATCGTAAGTACTGTAGCGAGCCTGAGTCGAGGACAGCGTCTGGGAGAAAAAACAAAGGATGGGCCGACAAACTTCGCCGACAAGCTGCAACAACGCAGCGCCGACGGCCGAGTTGGAGGCGTCGGTGGCGAGACGCAGCGGGGCGGACGGCGAGAGGAAGGCTGTCTCCGTGGCTGTCGCGAGGCTGCGACGGGCGTCTTCGAAGGCACGGTCAGCTTCATCGTTCCAGATGAGCGGCCGACGACTGCCGACCGGAAGACCCCGGAGGAGCTTGTTGAGCGGAGCCTGGGTGTGTGCGGCACGTGGCAGGCTCCGCCTGAAGAAGTTAAGCATCCCCAGAAAACGCCGCAAGCTCCTTGGCGTTGCGGGTTTTGGAAGTTCCGTATCGCAAGGACCTTGCGCTCCGGAGGACGAATACCACTCGAAGAGATCCGATACCTCAAAAAGACGACGCTCGGAAGTCCGAGCTGCAGTTTTTCGACCTTGAAGGAAAGTCCGGCCTCCCGCAAACGAGCGAAGAGGACCCGAAGATGGTGAAGGTGCTCTTCGTGCGAGGAGGACCGGACGCAGAGGTCGTCAATATAACAACGGACGAAGGGGAGATCTCGAAGCAGGGAGTCCATAAACCGCTGGAAGGTTTGGGAGGAGTTGCGAAGGCCGAACGGCATTCGGAGGAACTCGAACAAGCCAAAAGGCGTGGTTACGGCCGTTTTTTCTATGTCTGACTCCGCCATGGGAACTTGGAAGTAGGCCTCCTGAAGGTCGATGACCGAGAAGACCGAGCTACCAAAACTATCCTCGAGCAAGTCCTCAATGACGGGGAGAGGGTAGCGGTCAGGCAGCGTGATAGCGTTCAGACGACGGTATTCGCCTGTCGCACGAAAACCGCCGGTGGCTTTCGCCACGAGGTGGAGGGAGCTTGCCCACGGGCTGGAAGACGGCCGAATAACTCCTTGAAGGAGCAGGCGGTCGAAGGTGGACTTAGCCTCGGACAAGCGATCGCCGGCAAGGCGACGCGGACGTTCAAAAACGGGCGATCCAGCCGTGACAATGCGGTGCACCACACTGCAGCCCTGGAGCAGAGCCCCGGATTTCGACGGCCGAGCGAGGTCAGCGAACTCGGCGAGAAGCGAGTCGTAGGCGGCTCGGTGGCGTAAGTCAGACGAGACTGCGACAGAAGCAACCCCGTGGAGGGCGACCTTTCGAAGGTGCAAGGCCGATTCTTTGGCCGAAGATGGATCAACGAGGCGCTGGCGACGAATGTCGACCAAAAGGCCGGAATGGTTCAAAAAGTCAGCCCCAAGGATGGGTTCGGGCACGTCGGCCACCACGAAGAGCCACTGAAACTCTCGCGAAAGACCAAGCGAAAGCGTCAGCAGGTTGCGACCGAAGGTGCGAATCGGGGTGCCGTTGGCAGCGACAAGACGAAGTTCGTCGCAGGAGAGCGATTCCGAGACGAGGCGGCGGGGTAGGAGAGAGACTACCGAGCCGCAGTCGATTAACATGGGCAGCCGTAACGAGCTCTCGAAAATGTGAAGGCGGTAATCTGAAGAGATGGATAACTGGCCACCGATTACCGCCGAGTTGTGCGGTGGCGCAGTTAGTTTTTTCTGTGCGTGTTCTCTTTAAAACTGCATGGTGGCTTGCAGTTCGCCGCCTGTTCCCTGTATTGTTTATGATAGTGGCATCAACGGTGCGACGGAGGGAGAGTCCTTATAGTCAGAGGCGGTCTCGAAGATTGTACTGGCCTGACTGCCGACGACGATGAAGACGCCGATCCCGCCGAAGGTGGAGTAGGCGCGATCGACGGTCGTCGCGGAGGCGGTGACGAGCAGGAGATCGTTACTCGGCTGAAAGCCGCTAGAATCTCCTGCTGCTGGTAAATTGACCGATTGATCGCCGAAGTTAAGTTTGACAATTCTGCACACACTGCATCCAACTTCTGCTCCGACGTGCCCGGCCGAGCACAGGAATCTCGCGAGGAAGTAGTAGGATTTGTGTCGGGCGAGGAGCTGCGGGGAGCACGCCGAACCACGCAGATTTCACGTGGGGCATGCTCCATGAGGCTGTCGGCCGTGGCCGCAAGCTCGTCCAGCTGGGCTGAGCGTAGAAGGCGGAGGAGTTGGGTTATGTGGGGGGGGGGGGAGAAGATCAAGCCACCGGACCCGGAGCACGTCGTCACTGACGGAACTCCCGGCGAGGTGGCGCATCCGCCGAAGAAGCTGAGACGGAGTTCGGTCCCCCATTGATAATCCCCAAAATAAGCTGTGGAGACGCTGATGGATAGTGTCCCCAAATTTGGTCAACAAATGCTTCCGCAAGTTAGCGTATTTGTCGAGCCTCGGAGGGCGCTGGAGAATGTCAAACATCTCCTCCGCCGTTTCGGAATCAAAAGCTGACACGGCCGCGTGATAGCGGTCCGCATCGGAGACCACGTCATTATGATGGAACAGCGACTCCATCTGCACGAGCCAGACCTCCGGACTGCGACGCGAGAAGCGCGGCCACGGATAGCTCGCGGGGCGCCGAGCGTCGAGGGGAGTGGCAGCAGTGGTGGTCGCGGGGGCGGGGGCGGAATAGCCCAAGTGTGCTTGAGAGGTCTCTCCAGGACCGGTCCCCTCCAAAACTGAAGCTCCGACTGGTGCGGAAGCTGTCGCAGGAGCCGGGGGGCCGGGGGCGTGGCCTGCTGACCACTTGGGTCCGTTGCAGGCAAATCACGACGAGCAGACGCGCCCGGCGTATCGCCGGTGACGCGCTGCGAGGCTTCTGACCGCGTGATCGGCATGCTATCGATGAAGAAAGAGAAAAAGAAAAAAGAAAAGAAAAAAAAAAGCGAAAAAGGAAAAAGAAGCACGAAGTGAACAGAAGTGAACGAAGTGAAACGAAAAATAACGAACGAAAGACGGAGAGGAACGAAAGACAACGACGAAAGCCGAAGGGTACCGAAGATAGCTGAGAGGTACCGAAGACAAACGAGTTTGTACGAACGATCGGTCGCACACGAGAGGGATCCTGCGATGACGTGGCAGGCCGAGTGTGCGAGAGGGGTCAAGAGACGAGAGACGAAGGTACGAGAAGACAAGATTGCTGCCGAATTCAAGACCACGGTCGAAAAATGGCCGTTAGCCGTTGCCACAAATCAAAATGGCCGTTATATAGGGCAAGCCAGAAATAGCAACGAGATAGCGTTTTTCTCTGCCGATCACAGGCGAAACCGTAAAGAAAAAATTGAGACAGAAAAAGAGAAGAAAAAAAGAGAGAGAGACCAATCAGACCTGTTTCTGCTGGATCACGTCGGGGTCACCAATGTGAAAGTTGAAGATGTTCCGCCCAAAGGCCGCGCAGCGTGGCTAGTTACTGACCACTGCAATTGACCAATCATCGACGCCGGACTAAGGCCAGTGGAAACTTCCTTTTTTTTACTAGTGATCCACACAGAGAACAGAAGTGACCAATACAATAATTGGACAAGCACACGAGAGAATGAAACACAGAGAATTTAACGGTTGAGAACTGGATATCTTGAATTCACGAGAGTGAAGAAAATATCGACTTAATTGAGTTATGTGCCGCACACGAATGACCGAAATCGATCCAGCTTCCGCAGAATCCTAGATCATCGGGGCGCGGAGGACGACGCGCCGAGATCACGCCACGTTGATCCGCCAATCAAGACCTCAGGTCGCAATCACGCCACAAGCTTCGGCCAATACGGTCTGCCACTTCCTGAGCCGGCTACGTGGCCGGGCAGATGTTGCCACCACCGGACGCGCGCACTCACGGCGGCTGCTAGGGACATCTGCGAAGGTGCCGGCGTACAGAAAGGTGTCAGCACTGTCCTGGTGAGAAGCGCTGCAACTTGACGAGTCGACCGAGAGGTGTCAGCACCGAGGAGGTGCGGTGTGGGGAACAAGGTCAACGGAAAAGGTTGATCTGGAGATTTACGCGATAGTCGTCAATTTAAGTAACAAAAATATATAAATTTATTAACAAGATACAACTAAACTCTTGGACGCCATATATAGGACTAACTTACATTTCGACCGTTACGTTCAACTTGGGTTTAGTTAGTCTAGTACCCGCATAGGGAGGAAGGGCGCCAGTGTGCCGCGTCGATACACTAGGCACGTATCGCCACATGCGGGACGCCACAGGACTAACTTACATTTCGACCGAAATGTACATATCGAACAAAAGATAACTTGTTGCCATTTTGAAGGTAATTTCATTATGCTTCTCTCATAGAAGCCCCATTCCCTATTGGCAAAAAAGTGAGACAATCAATTTTCACAAGCCTCTTTTGAGGGCAGCTTAGTACTGCCAAGAGCATTTTGCATGCACCGGAAAAGGTGGTAATCACTTGGTGCCAGGTCCGGACTATACAGTGGATGCGATATAACCTCCTATTCAAGTTTCTGGAGTATCGGCTGAGTCGTCAAAGATGTGTGCGATCTAGCGTTGTCCTGATGGAACACAACACCCTCTCTATTCACAAATTCTGACCGTTTTTGGTCAAGCGCCTGCTTTAATCTGGTCAGTTGTTGACAGTATATGTCCGAATTGAGTGTTTGGCTATAGTGCAGCAGCTCATAGTAAATGATTCCCTTCCAATCCCATCAAACACACAATAAAACCTTCTGGGCCGTCAACCCGGGCTTGGCCGCCGTTTGGGATGCTTCGCCGGCCTTTGACCACGATCTTTTGAGCTTTACATTGTCGTATGTGATCCACTTTTCATCACCAGTCACTATCCGCTTCAGAAATGGGTCGATTTTATTGCGATTCAGCAGTGTATCGCATGCATTGATGAGATCAAAAAGGTTTTTTTGCGTTAAGGGGACGTTCTACTCGAAGCACCTAAAAAAAAGGCTATTTTCGCGAATTTTTTCCAAGAAAACTATAAAAGATACCGATATAAAAGTTGTTGGGTTTGTTAAATGGAGTCTTAAATTGCATAAAAAGGTTTTTCTTTGTTCATTTCATTTAATTTTTTGTGACAAAAACAGTAGTTGTAAAAAACACCTCAAAACTGTAGAGCTTTGGTAGCTCCATCAGAACTTGAGAACGGCTTACCTGAAACAAAAAAATCAAATGGTTTTATATTCTGTATGACTTCAGCTACAAAGTGACGCAAATATATGAAATTTTATCAATAAATAAAAAATGGTTGACAAATTACAAAAAACGTGATAAATGACCTTTTTTTTGTTGTTTTTGACTAAAAATTAATAGTAAAAATTAAAATTAAGAAAAGATTTTGCGTCACTTTGTTACAACTCATGTGTAGAATATGTGGATTAAATTTTATAAGAATCGGTTTATTGGTTCGTGAGATACGATGGAGCTAGTATTTCAAAACGTAGTTTCGAGAAAAACGCGTTTAAAGTTTTTTTTACTTAAAATCGTAAAAAAATTCTTACCTAAACTTAATCTGCGATGCCTGGACCGTACAATAGACCTTTTTCTTGTTCATATTCTTCAATTTCTTCCAGTCTTGCCTTCTTCCACTTTGATCTGGCAATTTTTGAGCACTCAGAGCTTCGACGGTTCGCAGATTTGATACGTCGGTCGTCGCGTCTTTTAGCAAAGTCGATCGCTCCTGGTCCAATTGTCATGCCCATCGTTTCCTTCATCTTCATCACTGTACGGAATCCTTCGTTGAAGATACATGCCGAAACTTTGCACTCAATTTCAACAACTTTTTTGCCGTTAAACATGTGTTTAGGTGTTATGTGCCTTAGATTTGAGGTACTTTCATTAGTCGATGGAACACTTAGAATGCTTCGGCTTGGCATCAGTCGAAATTTTGTGGTAGTATCCTGCCCAAATCTCGTTACGCATATCCTATGAAGATTTCAAATTTCTTCTGACTGATAAACCGTAGATCTCTGAGAGTTCTTTCATCAGTTTGATTGTAAATTTTTAGTTTTTACTTCAGGAACTTTTTTCACAACAGTCGTTTTTCTCTTCACTACTGTTTTTGCTACGGTTCTTATTTTTTTTTTTGCGGTTAGGCGTTTTTCTTTTAAATTTTCTTCTTTTGTATGAGAGCTTTTTTTGCTTATTAGCGCGCTTCAAAATACGTTTTGTCACATGCAAAATACACTTCAACTTTTTAACAATGAAATCTTTACCGTATGGATGATAATAAAGCAGCATTTTAAAAGTCTTGGAGTCTCCGTAGCCGATATAAGAACCGTGCGCGCCGAACGCTCAGGAGAGCGGTCCGAGATAGTAACGTTCCGGCAGCAAAAAAATGTAGTTAGAGACATCGGATCTTTTTGAAATTTTAACACAATATTTCTACATATATATACATATAAGACATATTCCCTTGTCTTACGAAATTTGGAAACAACGTCACCAATAAATTGTACTGCGGTTGATGCTAGTAATAACTGAAATATATTTACACTATATACATATTCAAAGAGCGATTAGAATAATTATAATACAAGATTGTACGCAGGTTTACCTGAATCAACAACAAGTACAGCTTTACTTGATTATAATTATTAATATATAATTATTAACTACTTATTAAATTTACTATTACTATAAATTGAAATTAATAATATTGCTTGGCGACAGACACCATGAATCTCCCACGTATCTCAACGTGGTTTCTGCTGTTATCACGCAGTTACGACTGACGAGTGCGAACGGCCGCGTATTTCGCTTGGTATGAGTGTCGAGCAGGAACGACCTCTGACGTGTCGCGCTATAGTTTGGACTAGACCAAACTTACATACATTCGAAAAATGTAAAAAAAAAATTAAATTTTTTAAAAATTGCAGAGTAGAACGTCCCCTTAAGTCGTGTGGCACCTAAACATCCAGCTTTTTTTTGTATCCAGCCTTACTTAAATGGTTCAAAATGATTGTATGAGTGGTATTTAGTTCCTGGACTATCGATCGAATGCTCACATGACGGTCTACCTCAAATAATTCCATGATTTTATCAGCATTTTCGACGATTGGCCGACCAGAGCGTCGTGCATCTTTGACATCGAAATTTCCGGAACGGAATCGAGCAAACCATTCCTGTGTGCGACGTTCACTTACAGCATCCTCACCGTAAACTGTACAAATTTTTCGGCATGTTTTTGCAGCGTTTTAGCCTTTTTTTTTATAGTAATAAAGCATCACATAGTGTATTTCTTCGAAAATTTCTCTCATTTTCAATGGAATATAACTTTTGACACGCATGACGAATTGCGAAACTGTCTTTATAGAGAATGTAGCTTAAATGTCATCTTTCAAACGGCGTATAGTATAACCTGATACGAATCATACAAACCGAGATATCGACGCTAGCACCATCTATTAACAAATTCCGCGGATACTTACTTTCCAATCCAATATGTCGACACAATTTTTTCGTTAATTAGTACCCTGAATACCGCATTCACAAATTTTTGAAAAACAGCCGGTGAGTTGCATAAGCCGAAAGGTACTCTCAAGAACTTATACTGCCCATCTGGGACGATAAAAGACGTATACTTTCGATTCTCAGGTTTTATTGCGACATGAAAAAATCCGTTTTCTAAATCAAGCGTACTATACACCCTTGCCTCTTGCAACGCATCCAGCTGATCCTCTATTAAAGGCAACAGGTAACGATCTTTTATTATTTTCCCAATAAATTGCCTATAATTAACGCATAATCGTGATGAACCGTCTTTTTTTTGCACTAAAACGACTGGACTTGCGTAATCTGACAATGACGGCTGCACAATCCCGTCTCGCAACCATTCTCGTATATGTTCATTCACTTCGTCGCTCTTCCGCATAGATAAACGCCTAGCACGCTGGTAAATAGGATTCTCGTCTTGTAGAACAATTGATCTTTTGCTCCCATACGTCAATTTGAAATGCGTCAAGCAGATCGTTTTTCGTCGGCTGAGCTTTGCTTGGTCGCCGAATCTTGATGTGCCCGGGTTTAATTGTAAATTCTACGGTGTTTAGAAAATCTGTGCCTAAAATAAGGCTTTTATTCATAAGTGATTCGGGCACAATGTGTATCGTGATCCCTTATGAATGCCCGTCTATTTCGATGGTAGTGGAAAACTTATCGATGGTCTTATTCGTCCATGACCTACGCCATTAAAACTAACCTGATTACCTAACCGCGGTGCGTCTATTTTGACATAAACGTCCACCCTAATGAGCGTGATTTGACTACCTGTGTTAATAAGTGCCGGTATCTCCGCATTGTTTATTACTACCATCTTCACATATTCTTTCGTTGGAGAAGCTTCAGCGATACAGCTATTCGTCGCGGCTGGTGTCTTCTTCGGGCATCTGGCTGAAATATGGTCAAACTCTTGACACTGGTAGCACTTCATCCCTCTTGCTTTCTCTGGACAAACATACGCTCGATGTTCTTTTGCTCCGCAAATATGACACCTCTCGACGGCTGGCTGCTGTCCATTCATCGGATTCCCACTGGCTTCCTCAGGGGGCGGCTTGTCTCGGCTCTCGTTGACAACTCAATTTTCTCGAACGCGACGAAAAGCTCGGACTTCGTATTGAACCTCCCTATTCGGGTTTGGTTCCGCAAAACCGCGTTCGGGATACTCTCGATAAGGTATTCGAGGATCTCTTTCTCGTCGATAGGCACTGTGTTCCCCAGTATTATCTTCTCATGATAATATTCGCTAAAGCGTTCGTTGTACCTCCACTGACGCTGCTCGAACCCTCTCTTCCTCGAAACTCTGCTAGGGAGATGATGGAACATCGCTCTCATCTCTTCGAGCAATCTGTCTACGGCCATAGCCGAGTACTCGGGTCTCGAACGAAATCATTCCGCGGCCTTTCCTCCCAAGGGTAAGCCTAAAAGTACCGTCGCTTAGTCGTCCCTCAAACGGTTTATTCTTCTTAGTGTTAGGAACTGCTGTTCCCAACACTCGTATGGTGAATCGCCATTAAAATAGCCCAATAAATCGACTATAGCTCTTACGCTTATTCAATCTCGATAAGCTTCTTCGTATATCGTAGCGGGTGGAGCATCTCTACGCACACTCGCTCCTTCGACCATTTGCTGGATTTGGGCTGCCGACAGATCCCGTTGTCTCATTTGTCGCGGCGCTTCTAATTCTCGTCGCACTTTTTCTAATTCTCTCATGATCATTTCTACGTTGTAACCATTTCTTATTTCTTTGTTTTTTTTTCCACACATACACGCGTGGGAAAGTTATTTACAATAACTTCCCCGGTTAAAGAGTATTAAAGTACAATATTTCCCCGAAGGGGTTCTTTACAATATAATTATGTTACACATATTTCTTCGAGGGGTGTTTACATCAAATATAATAAATAAAATGGGCTTTCTTATGACGTATTATCAGCTTTACGTGTAATACAATCTTATACAATAAATAATAAATAGTAGTACAGTAATATAAAATAATAGTAAATAATAGATATAAATATGGTATAGTAGGAAAAAATCCAAGTAAGTATAGATATAAATATATATAATAAAAATGCCTACTTCGGTTATTAAAAAATAAATAGTACATAAAAAAAGTAAATAAATATAAATATAAATAAATAAATAAAAAAATAGAAATATAAATGTAAGCTTTGTTTATATATTGTACGTTTATATATCTACGGTTATACTTAAGAGGTCGACTTAACGGATGAGTGGTTTGAAAGGAGAGAGTAGAATATCAGAGCAGAAGAGATATAGACAAGATAGATAGAAGGGTTTATTTCGGTGGTCCCAAGCGCCTAATGCTCCGACGATACAGGGGAGGACCATTGGTTCATAGCTGCGAGCTCGGAGATCGTCGGCAAGGGGAGAATACTTCTGTATTTTTCGATCGCGAGCTATGTCGAGGGTTTCCCTTCTGTTCTCGAACAGCACCGCGACGTCGATGATTATACTTTCTTTTTCCGCTTCGTTTCTTATCACGATGTCCAGTTTTAGAAGCGCGTTTGGAGGGCCAACACCCTCAACCGCCTGGTTCACGCGGACGTTCCCTGCACGCGACTTACTTTAGCTAGTCTCTCTATTATCGCGTCATGTCGGAATTGTCGCGCAATTTGTGATCTCCCCCCACCAACATGGAGGGATGCGCATTTCCTGGCGTTGAACCTGAGGCTGGCCGAACGTGCCTCGATCGCACCTAAAAGAGCCCTCATTTCTGCCGGCAATTCTGCAATTAAAGCTATATTGTCCGCGTAAACCAGGTTGTTGTGACGTTGGCGTAATATACGGTTACCTGCATTTACGCTCGCGAGTGTTCTTACTAAGAGTTCGAATGCTAGATTGAATACAATAGGGCTGAGGGGACAGCTCTGTCTGACGCTGGAAAGGATGGGAATAGAGTCGGTTAGACCGTTTACCGTTCTGAATTTAATGGTTACACCCTCGTAAAAGTTTTTTAGGAGGTTTAGGAGTGAGGGTGGGATCTGGTGGCGATGGAGGGCCTCAAATATGGTCGTGTGGGTGACCGAGCCGAAGGCGTTGGCTAGGTCCAACCACACGACTACTACCTCTCTCTCTCTCTCATTCTCGCGTCTGTAATTATTTCTTGGAGCACAAAGTTGTGCTCCAGGCACCCCTCAAAAGGGAGGAATCCCTTCTGAAAAGTGCTTAATTTACCTCCCTTCTGTGCCCAGGTGGTTAGTCTATGGGTAACTAGCGCCGCGAATAGCTTGGGGGTTGTATTCCCATCGCTTTCAGGCGCCAGTTGTCCAGGGACTTTGGATTGCCCCCCTTATGAAGGAGGAAGGATGTGGACTCCTTCCAGGAGTCAGGGACAGCACCTAGTCTCATGCAGGCGTTAAAAAGGGATGTTGGGATGTGGCATCCTGGGTCCGCCCGACTCAGGTCGGAGTAGAGGACACCATTAGTTCCCAGGGATGAGTTCTTCATCTGCCGGAGCCTGGTGGCTATCTCCATCCTTCCCAAGAGGGCGGTCAGGGCCACGTTGAGATCGTCTGCTGGGTGCTGCCGTGGGAGTATGTCAGGCAGCTCGCCCCACTCTTTCTTGTTTGGTGTAACTCTAGGTAGTGGTCGCGGATCCGCCCTCGGTCAATGTTACATGCCGTTGACGGTCCCGCGATCACCTTCCTTACAGCCCGCCGGCGGTTTTTTCGATATAGTTTTTGGAGACAGGTCGCCTGACGCACTCTTTCCTGACCCCCTTCTGGGGGAAAGTTCAGAACGGACGCTGGGGTGATGTTATTGTGGTCCCTTCTTCTTCTTCCCTCCACGCGGTTGCCTACTCCTTGACGGGGTTTCCCTCCCCCCGCTGCGCATAGGAAATAAAGAACTTCGCCACTCTTTGGGCGGCGATCTCCAATTCCTCACCGGACCCCACCGCCTCGATCACCCGAATCAGCACCTCCTGGCCATCGTTGGGCGAGTTGGGGTTAGAGCGACGACGCCTAACCCCTCTTCTACCCTCCGGTGCCCCAGGAAGGGACCGACCGGTCGGACGGCAAGGCCGGCTAGCGCCCACAGGGGGAAGGGTCTTCCCCTCAACACTTCTTAAGCTATTTCCTCCATCGTCATCCAAAGGAAGTGAGAGGAGCGGGTTGTTGTAGGTAGGGGGGAGGTTTTGTGGGGGTAGGAGGGTGTCATTATCAGAGACAGGACAGACCTCGCTGATATCCTGGCTATAGGCCATGCTTTTAAATGATTAACATCTGAGGATCGTGAAGTCAGGAAGTTAGCGTGGGATTCGCTGAGGAAGACAGTAGCCTTCAAATTGAATTGCGATCCAAACGGTGATGACCTTGCCCGCTACTTGTCCAGGAGTATCGAGGGAGATTTCTTCAGACTTTCAGTAGGCACTTCCTCGCTGTGGTCAAAGACTCACAGTGCCACGAAAAGGGGGGCAAAGAATTTTGGAATCCGGTGGGAAGAGTGTGGGGAAAGCTAGGAACTCTCCCTGGTGTTACGAGGTGGCAGTGACCATTCGGTCGGCGAGAAATCAGTTCATCGGCAGGCTGAGAGCGGCAGTGGTGTCCTGGTACCGTGGGAGGCTTCTCGCCAAACCCGATCAGAGTAAAGTGTACGAGGTCACTTCACAGTCCAGAATAGCTAATCACTTCATGCGGAATGGCAGAAACACCCGCTTTGCTGATTAGCGCTTCGTTCACTGAGATCACCACGGTGTTCACGCCCCGTTAGAGATAAAAAACGTTAATGTTAAAAGTTTGTTGAGTAAAATAAAAGTTTATGAAATGGTCGATTATTTCTTTCAAAAGTATAAAGATCTTTTTAATGATGAACCAGGATTGTATAACAAAAATAAAACCAAAATTTATTTAACACTAAACTTACCATGCGCGGTCAAATGACAGTTTTTAAAATTTCGTTTAAAATTTCTCGCATACAACGTTACTGTATCATCATGTAGCCTATCGACTTTTCCTAAAATTTATATATGTGGCGTCCCGCACCTCCTCGGTGCTGTCACCTCTCGGTCGACTCGTCAAGTTGCAGCGCTTCTCACCAGGACGGTGCTGACACCTTCCTGTACGCCGGCACCAACCTTCGCAGATGTCCCTAGCAGCCGCCGTGAGTGCGCACTGTAGAGGGTTTCTCTAGAGTAAAGGTAATATTAGACTGAATTTTATTTTATGATTTTTATTTAAGAGATGCGACTTGCTTTTCTTAGTTGTACACTTCTCAACGGCTACGCACAGACTGTTTAGTCTAGTGACCACTACTTGTTAGCGTGGTTCCCTAGCCTTCTAGTAACTTTAGAGGGCGCGACCTTCGGTCGTACCGCTACATTACTCCCTTCGGAGCATTTTTCTTATTACATAAAATGCGAAACTTAAAATTATAGATATTTACAAGTATATAAAAATATAAAAATATATAAAGATATATAAAAATATATAAAGATATATAAAAATATTGCACTATCTCTATCCTTACTTACTAAGTTTAAATGGGTACATACGAATCGGTATTGGAATCTTTTTCGACGAACGCTAGTTATAGTCTTTCTATAGATACATTTATATGTTTTCCTTTATAGTTAGTTTTGAAAATATTATCTGTAATTCTTTGTATAATTTCGTATGGACCTTCGTAAGGCGCTTCTAATGGTTTTTTTACAGCGTCGACCCTTAAAAATATGTGCGTACATGTATACAACCTATCCTGAATAAAATGTTTCTTTTTGATATGGTGCGCTGTGGGTATCGGTCTGATTTGCCTTATATGTTGTCTTAATTTTTCTAAGAATATGTGTGGATCTTGTAATAGTTCTTCGCTGAGGAAAAATTCTCCTGGTAGTCTGATGTTTTCACCATATACCAATTCCGCAGCTGAAGCTTTTATATCTTCCTTTAGGCTTGTGCGTAGACCAAGGAGCACTGTTGGTAGTATTCCTACCCAGTCTTTTTTTTCATGGCACATTATTGCTGCTTTAAGTGATCTATGCTATCTTTCTATCATTCCATTTGATGCAGGGTGATATGCTGTTGTTCTAATTCTTTTCGCTCCGACTAATTTGGTTAACGCTTCAAATAGTTGACTTTCAAATTGTGTTCCTTGATCAGTTGTAATTGTAATAGGAGAACCAAATCTTGAAATCCACTGCGAATAGAGTGTTGTTGCCACTGTATCTGCTGAGGTATCCGGCATTGGCTTCTGGCTATCGAGTAAACCTATCGATCATAGTTAGGCAGTATCTCATATTTTTAATCGTTGGTAATGGACCTTGTTGAGGAAATGAGTGTTCTAAATGATAAGAATGCCGAGCACTTGCAGTGAGTGGTCAGATTTATGTAAAATGCGTACGAGTACACCGCGTGTTGGTTGAGATTTAAATTGAGTAGCCGTTGAGCGGACTACGTTCCGAACTTTACACTGAGAATATTACAATGAGTGGACTTGAGACGGCGTGATTATATTAATCACTTTTGAACCGGACGATGAGGATTATATTAATCCCATCGAACTTGTAACTTTGTGAGAAGACGTAAGACAAAGTTGAGAAGACGAGTGTGGTTGGAACGAGTCGTTGAGAACAATTGAACAATGGCTGCTTGAGAAGCCGGCGTCACGGCGCTTCTTCACCGCCGTGATGAGTTATGGCGAGTCTACATTGAGCGACAACTGTTGAGCGTTCTGATTGGGCAGATTAATTCCCAAACAGACCTATTATATCTATGTGTACATGTTCGAAACGTCCTTGTGGTACTTCTATTTTCGAAGGTACCTGTTTGTTATGACGGCTTATTTTGCACTTTTGGCATGCCAAACATGTATTGGACCATTCTGCAATATCTTTGTTCATTTTCGGCCACATGAAGCTTTTTCCTATAAGATGTTTTGTTACCCTGCTGCTGGGATGTGACAAATTGTGTACGTTCTTAAAAATCTGCCTCCGTAAAGAGACCGGAACGTATGGTCTTATGCTTTTTCCTACTATGTCGCCATATATGTATTTATCAGAGCTATCGAGGAAAATCTTTTGCAGGTTCCATTTTTCTTCTGCCAAAATATTCTTTAGTTCGTCATCCTCTTATTGCTTTGCCATTAGCTCTTCTGTTGATACTAAGACTGGCATATCTATGGTTTCCAGTCTTGACATAGCGTCTGCTGCCACATTGTCTTTTCCAGCAACGTAAACAATTTTGGAAGTAAACTGTCCTACGTAATCCAACTGTCTGGCTTGTCTTGGGCTTGCTTTGTCCGTACTTTGCTTAAAAGCGTATGACAGTGGTTTATGGTCAGTCTCTATTATTAATTCTCTTCCTTCGACAAAATATCTGAAAAACTTTAAACTTTTATAAATTGCTAATAATTCCCTATCATACACCCTATATTTAATTTGCGCTTTTTCTAGTTCCTTGAGAAATATCCTAGTGGTTCCCATTTGTTATCGCAGAATTGTTCTAACACTGCTTCAATTGCGTTATCGGAAGCATCAGTCTTCAATTTTAATACTGCTTTTTCTTTTGGATATGCCAATAACGTTGCTGTGGCAATTGCTTCTTTGGCTTTTTTGAAAGCTTCTTCCGATGCTTGACTCCATTCTATAAGTCTTTTGTCGTGCTTCTTGGCACCTATCATATATTTGTTAAGTGGGTCAAGCCATTCTGCAGCCTTTGGTAAGAACCTCCTATAAAAATTCACTACCCCAAGGAAACGTCGCATATCTGAAACAGTCTTTGGTTTGGTATAGTTTTGTATAGCGTGGACTCGCTCTATCAAACTTCACGCACTATCAAAATTTCAGTGTACAATAGAAATTATAATTATATTATAATAAAAATTATTACGTGGTATGAGGGATAGTTTCGACAAATTCAACAGAGCCAACAATATTTTGCGGTATGAATTACAATTGTTTTTTTATTTCTGGTCTCAATGTTTTTGGCCCGTCCGATTTATATTTTTATATTTTAGTTTTTACTTTATCATTTGCCTATTCATCCCCCAAAATGTCAAGAAATTCGAGGAATATCAATTTATTAGACAAAATGAATAATATCGACGGGAATTGTTCGGAAGATGATCAAGAAGTTTACGATATTGATGATGATACTGCAGAAAATTATTGTGACTAATTTGACAGCGATACGGACGAAGAAAATATTTTGAATGTACGAAGAGGACAAAAAAGAAAGAGATCTATAGTTAGTTCCGAAAGTGAACATGAGGAAGAAATTGAAACTGCTATGGACGGAACTGTTTGGAAAAAAATAATAGAAGGGTCTAACAGTGGAAGAACATCGTTTTATAATATTTTCAAGAAAATATCAGGATCGACAGGATACGCTAAACGAAATATTATGAAGGGCAGAGTTAAATCAACATTTTCTTTGATTATTGATCATAAAATGATTGAACATGTTAGAGAATATACGGAATCAGAGGCATTTCGAGTTTTGAAAGCGAAATGGAATTTATCTATTGCAAAATTATATGCATTTATTGGACTTCTATATGCACGCGGCGCATATGAGGCTAAAAATATTAATTTATCATATTTATGGAACACGAAATGGGGTCCGTCATTTTTCTCGACAACTATAAGTCGAAATGACTTCGCAGAAATCATGAGATTTATTCAATTTGACAACAAAAATCAACGAAGCCAACGCTTACAAAACGATAAGTTCGCATTGATTTCTGAAGTTTGGTATAAATTTATCGAAAACAGTCAAAACTGTTATAAACCAGGAGCAAATCTTGCTATAGATGAACAATTGTTTCCTACAAAAGCACGTTGTAGATTTACTCAATACATGCCCAACAAACCGGACAAATTTGACATAAAATTCTGGTTAGCTTCTGATGTAAGTAGTAAATATATAGTAAACGGCTTTCCATATTTGGGAAAAGATGAAGGGAGAGAATCATCAATCCCACTTGGAGAGTTTGTAACTTTGAAATTAGCAGAACCATATACGGGCCATGGGAAAAATATAACAGTTGACAATTTTTTTTCAAGCGCGTCACTAGCGAGTAAACTTCTAGCAAAAAGAACTACGCTTGTTGGAATTATCCGGAGAAATAAAAGAGTGCTACCAAAATTAGCGAGACAGGCAAAGGATAGTATTACACGCTTCTCAACAATATTATACAAATCGAAAGATTTTATTCTTACAATTTATAAAGCTAAACCCAATAAAAAAGTATTGATACTTAGTTCGATGCATTCATCCGTTGAAATTGAAAAAAATGACACTCGTATAGCAGAGACAATTAGATTTTACAATAGCACAAAATTCGGTGTAGATATAACCGATCAAATGGCCAGAAAATATAGTGTAAAATCTAAATGTCAAAGATGGCCTTTGTAGGTATTTTTCAATATCTTAGATTTAGCCGGGATAATTGCTTGGATTTTATATAAAGAAACGACGGATGAAGAAATATCGAGGCAAGAGTTTTTATTTCAATTGGCAGAAGAACTTGGGACCGAATATCAGAAAGAGAAACAAATAAGCAAGGAATGCTCATCAAAAACAATAATAAACACAAATACTGTTTCTTCTGAACGGAGATCTTGTCAAATAAAATATTGTAAAGTCAATAAAACAAACAAAATTTGTATAAAATGTAAAAAATACGTATGTGGAAAATGTGCAATACAAAATACTGTAATTTGTAATATATCGACAACATTTATATAATGGGTCGCACGAAGGAAGAAAATATTTAGAGAACTAAAAGAGTATGCGAAAGATTAATCGAATGCGGTTTAAAGTCGAATAAGAAATGTAAATTTTTGCAGGGAAAAATCGAGGTTCTAGGATTTGTAGTCGATAAAGATGGCTTGCACAAGGCAAAGTCTAAGTTGAAGCGATGGTGAAAGCACCACAACCAAGTAATTTCAAGGAATTGTACTCATTTTTAGGATTAATAAATTTTTATGCACGCTTCTTGAATGATAGATTGGATAATTTAAAACCGTTGTATGATTGTGCAAACGCGAGTGAGTTTGTATGGGATAAGAGTTGTGAAAAGGAGTTCGCATGGGTGAAAAATGAATTGACATCACCGCGCGTATTGGCTAACATATGATCCGAACGAGCAGATAGTGTTGGCGTGCGACGCGTCAGCATACGGGCCATCAGCAATTTTGTCGCATAAATATAAGGACAATACGGAAAAACCAATCGCGTACGCGTCGCGAAAGATTTCAAAAAAAGAGTTGACCGTTTTACCGCGTACACGACTCTTTTTGGCCTTTTTAATTGATGGAGCTTGTGGTAAAGGCCGTATTTGTAAAGGAGTAATGATATTTATTTGTTCATGATTAGTTTTATCACGCAATATACGATCACTGTTGTCAATTGGAGGAGTCAAGGGTAGAGTAGCAATGTGATGAGGATTATCAACTGAAGTACTGCATGAGGGAGCTGATTGATCAGGCTTTGTATTTGGTAGTAGAATATCAGAAACAGTGGCAGGTGAAAACTCTTTTTCAGAAAATATGTTAGGATTAAATGGATAAATACCAGTGCATTTAAAACCAGCTTCTATATTTTCTGCTGTTACTGATGAAATAGCTTCTGCAGTTACGGAAGGGATATCGTAGATTGGGGTTGGAGTTTATAAGCCGTGTGGGGTGGAAATGACAGCATAGTTATTAAATTTTCTCGGCAATAGTTGATAGCTGAGATAAAAATATGAGAGCTATGGTTATCAAGAAGCAATAAAACTCGATTTTTTTCCGATGGCTTGGCATGGATAACAAAATGTTATAAATATAGCAAAAAGTCCTCTTCTTGCATCCATCCAGATTGGTTTGCTGAACCAACACAACCAGTAGGATCGCCATTTAGAAATAGACGGAGAGCTGGCTACATGAAAATGCATTTATCCGCTTCAAGATTCATTTCTATTGAAAAAGGTACCTTTGGTATAGCTGAACATAAATCTGCAAGTCTGCAATCGCAAAACTGGGGCCTAAAGCGGGGGGGGGGTACGATTAAAAACGTGAAATTTAGGTGTACAAGAACTGATAAGCTTCAAGGATTATAATTATGGAAAATGCTTGTATTTATATTAAGGAATCGCGAAAAAATATTGGCAGACAATTTGCTCGGGGTTAAAATGTCGGCAGAGCGCGCCAAAGGGGTGTAAAAATAATAAAAAAAAATTGACAAGGTTCATGAACAAAAACTTTTTTATTTTATTATTTAAACATTAGGAAACAATTTACAAAATGGCAGACAAAAATTTTGGGGCTAAAGCCTTGGCTGACGGCTTGAAAAAGCGCGCTATAATAGAAGGTTTGTAATCGCGCTCAACGCGCTTGATATTTAATTATGGAATAAATATGAAATTATTATACTGTGAATATATTGTTAGAAAGATAAAAAGTGACACTATGTTATATATATTCATATCTTTAATAATCGAATACTGCAAAAATATTAACAGATGCTAGTCAATTTCGCTGGCAGTGTCTGACTCAGATGGAAAATCATCTTCGCTTTCATATATCGAATCTTCCTCAGATTCGATTCCTGCATCATCGCCTGAAATGTAGTAGGATTTTTACACATTGAAGTAAAAAGAAATTGTATATATTCTATGATAAAGTATTTTACCTTCAATAATTTCAGTATCAAGTACATCTTTTACTGTACTGGGCAGCTGCGGTCCGTCGAACCAGTTGAATTTATATTTGTCTTCCGATATTAACCATCCACAATTCTCTGGTTTTAAAATTGATGGTATTTTTTTGTAAGCATTTTTCCATATTGTGGCAATATATTTTGTTCTTAATAAATGCTGCGTCAATTCAGCCTGGCTGGGCGGAAAAGTCGAAGCATCAAAATTCTGTAATTTTTTTTTCTGGAATGGTTCGTCTAAGTCGTTTACTTTATAAGTTTTTAAAAATAATGCGAATCGGGCACTATTTACAGATTTCATAGACTTAAAACTATATAAATTGCAAACAAATTTCTCGAGCACCGTAAATACGCTATTTTCGTCACAGTCTTCAGAGCCTATTTGATTAAAAGCTTGTTAAAACTCTTCGTTTTTTTTGAGTATCTGTAAAGGGCGTTGCTTTCCCTTCCTGAATAATGCAGGATTAAAATCGCAGCCATCGCAGCCAGTTAAGGCATGAAATCCTGGCAATGATTGACAGAATAAATCACCTAACGTTTCATACAACGCTGAAACGTCAATGATTCTCTGTTTATTCCAAACTCCTGTTTGTATAAAAACTTTACTACCTTGTCGAACAATAATGATATTAGCTAACATTATAATTAAAATGTCTGTATCGGAGGATTTTATTAAAATATTTGCTGTTGATTTAATATTGCACGCGTGGTATACAATTTTTGTATCTGCTTCTTCATGCAAATGGAGCGTAAAATTATCATTAATAGAAAATAAAATGCTCTCATTTTGAATTTCATATTGATAGCATTTATCGAAATTAAGTAGAATTTTTTTATTTCCTAAAAACGGAATCATTTCTTGCTGTTTCCAGTGATTTAATAAAAAATTCACTAATGCTTCTTTAAAATAACTATTTCTCAGCTCTTTATTAAAATCGGCTGATCTTGCTTTTTCTGGCCCAGAAATTGCGATTACTAGAGAAACCTCCTCGCTGTGACCTTTCGTAGTCTTTGATAGAAGGTGACCAATATCTATTAAAAATTATGTGTATTTCTTGGGCTTTGTCGTTAGTTACCATTTGCAGTATTTTTTTCGAAACACTGCCAAACGTCTTTGGAAAGTCCTTAATACAATGGATAAAAAAAAATCCATCTATTAAACAAATGTCGGTATAAGTCGGAGCCTTACTTTGAACATCTCTTTCCAAACATTTAAATAGAGCAGATTTATCTGTTTTATAAATAGATCCATCCAAGTGACACATAGACATTGGAACGGGTGTTAGAGGGTATGATAGAATTTTTTCAATATAATGTTTTCACTCATCGATATAGCTAGCATACGTCCGAATAAGTCACGCTGCAATCGTACCTCTTGAACTTTATTATTCACCCTCACTAATCTCTTCTCAGTCGCAGCAGCAAAATTGAGTATTTTATTTTGCTTTATTGTCATTTCGAATCTACTATCAGATTCAGCACATTCAGAAATGAATGTTTCTCTCAAGCGATGACCAGTTTTCTCAACACTAAATAAAAATTCAGTTACTTCTTGCGATGCTGCTCGTCCTGTTGCAATATTAAATAACTGATCGCTCTGAATATCTTCGATGTTGAAAAAATTCATGTTTTGTTTCAAAACAGCTATAAAATTTTGAAGCTGTGTACTGTCTTTTTTAATTTGGTGCTTTTCTAAATCGCCGGTGATGACTTGCGCTTTTTTTAATCCTGTTATATCGTACGTATGAGATACTATGGTCGATCGGATGCCATGTCTTTTAGCCCATCTTTGCCGAGCTGAGATTGAGTTTGTAAAGTGCGTGATACCTGTTAATCGTCTGGAAGCAGTAGCATTAACAGTTTGCTCCAACGTTAAATCTACAGGAATTCTCGAAAATAGTTTGTCGGTTCTTTTTATGCCGAAAAATCCATTTTTGAAATCTTCTTCGAGGTTTGGATGCGTTAATTGAACTTTTAATAAATTTTCGTGATACTTTAGCAACCATCGAGAATAATTAGCTTGATTAAAAATAAAAAATAAGTTTGCTAATTTCGGTATTACTTTTTTATATAGTTCAAAATCTCCGAGGCGAATACTTCTCGAAAACATTAAATAATAATTGACAAAATGAATGTACATGGCATAAAACTGTGCAGTCTTACCATGATCGCCATTCAACGTTGACGATTCAAAATTTAAATAGTCATTTAATAAATTATTTAACGTTCTATCTTCAATATCGAAATTCGTTATAATTGTTGACTGAAATTGTTGAATAATCTCAATCAAATCGGCGCTAATGGTCTTTTTTTCTTGTCTTAGAAACTCTTCAAAAAGTAACGATCTTAATCCTAAAGATACTAATGGGTGCAAACGTTTACAGCGATTAAAATGTTTTCCGGTTAAAAATCCGTTTACTGATCCTGAAGCCAATAAACCACTTTCGACCATCATGTACGGTAATCCGCACTCATCAATAAATTTTCCTATAGCTTTAAAATAAGCCATCATTATATGAAAAGTGCCAAGGTGAATAAAAAGATTGTTTAACTGCGGGTTTTCCGTACACTGGATTTGGTAAGCTACTTTTGCTATCGCTAAGTCATACGTCACTTGTATGTAGTGTTGCGAACACTCTTCAGCAATTTGTTGATTTTGGCGCATTGTTTCGAAGACAACAGAAATGTTTGTAGGTTAACAATTTATCGGTGTAAGATAGGAAACTTGTTGCTTCACTGAACGATCATCAACAATCCTGCTATTGTACCCGACCCACATAGATGTATTAGCGGTTTTTATATAATGTGAAATTACCCAAGTCAAATCTAGTTTCTTATAAAAAATATAATTACCGGCTTCAACAATACGTAGATCACTATCAAGCTCAATAATTTATCTGTCAGCTTGGGTTTCTTCAAGTAAGGAAGTATCTCCGTAGATATGACTTCGTAAGTTCTTCTTCTTTTCGTCGGTGGTGCACTGGCGACATTGTCGATTTCAGATTCGGGAGTGTTTGAACAACCTGCTTCTACATTTTGATATATAATTCCCACTGTGTCATGTAGCGTGTCTTTCCCGCTACACGTTTCAACAAATCGATCGTAATTATCGAATGCTACCCTTGTGCTGTAGTAAGGGGATAATTGAATTTCTTCAGGACAGATTATTGACTTACTCAAGGAGGAAAACGTCGCCTCTGTTTTCAGTTCCTCAACAGTATTATAACTAATACATTGGCCGTATTTATTAAGCAAATCAACAATTTTTCAGCTACTTGTCATGCTTTTCAAAGTCATTCCAAGAGTAATTTGTTTTGACGTTTTTATTTTGCCATGATGAATCGCATACACTAAATCTTGGGCTATAGAGTTAACTTTTTGGGTACAGCTACTACTTTTTACTGACCTAGGGTCATTCCCGCAAATTAAAGAACGAAGAAATTTTAAAACATCTGCAGGAATTTCACATTCTCCCTTCATCAATTCAACCGTTGTTAACTTTTGAGGCAGAGGATTTTTTTTATAGACATAATATTTTTTCTTAAAACGAATGCTGCTTGTTGCAATATCTCGCTTTCCCCGAACTCACTAAATGATTTTTCGGATATAATGCATCCGTCCCTTGGAGCTATAATTTTACGATTGTACATTTTGATTATTTGCAATTCATCACTATATTTATTTTTCAAGCACTTTGGAATTTGTTATAGACGGTTCAATAGTTGTATATTTTTCCGAAAATAATTTATATAATGTAGTTTTACAGTACTCTACTAAGAATTTTAGCGAATAGCATTGCTTTTTCTTGATTGTATTTTCGGCTACGAAAGAATAAAGTTTATTACCAACTAACTTACAAACGTTTCTTGCAATATGCCAATCTGTCTGCTTTCGTTCCACAGCCGTAATATTTTTTCTAAAATACGTAAATTTGCATGTATTGTGGTAAAAAATATCACGACTTGCCCCTAAAGACGTAATTTTCGATAACGTCTCACTATCGTTTATTGCAGTTGCATTCGTGATAATTTTTTCAATTAAAATTTCGTTTGAAGATTGTGTCAAAGGAATTATTTTTTGTCCTTGCTTCTTCCTTGACTGATTACAGAAAAAACAGGTACCTATATTTTTTACATTAGAATCTTGAACTACAGGTTGTACTACGTTGATTCTGTACTTACAAGCTCGTCGTCAGTGCCTATTGCAGATGACTGAAAATTATCATCACTTTTCACTGTAATAATTTGATTTGAGCTGAGCGTCTCTGATTCCGAAGTAGTATTTCCTGGCTGCTGCATTTTGTCGTATTTATCAAAATAATTTTTCTGCACAGATGTAAATGTTTTGTAGCAAGATGGGTGGACTTTTAAAATATACTGGCACTTCAATTTGTCTTCTTCAAAACTTGTTATCTTGAGATTGTCCTTAGCACAAATAAATACACACTTTTTTTTATCCGAAGACATGATGCGAACGAAATATCAACACTGAGCGACTGTATTCTTACAACTGATCACGACTTACAACTGCGACTGTTACGACTGATTACTAACTACGACTACGACTGCTACTGTGACTACTCTGTGACTACAGCTCTACTTCTATGACTGAGACTGCTTACTTCTTATTTCTTTCCACGTCTTTTATATCAAAAATGACCTACACCCCTTTGGAGAGGGAAGGAGCTTACGAATCTTATTTACCAATAGCATAAAGATCCACCCCCATAGTCTATCGACGGGTACAACCTATGGTTTTCGGTAGTGGGAACTATGCATAAAGAAACTTAATCTAGAACTTTGGAATGTTACCCTTTTTATGGTATACCGCATATGTTTACATAGGAATCCGAAATTCTTCAAAGGATACCGACAATGCACAAAGGGTTTTTTATAGCACCAATATATCCCGATAATCCTAAGGTTTTTTTATGGTTTTATGGCCTTCCTAATCTTTTCTTTTAGTCTCTGAATAGAGTTTTCCTTTCAAAAAATAAGATATAAAGAAAAGGACAGAATACTAGTTTTTTGTCTATATCTGCTACACTTAAAATTCTCCTACATATATGTTAGGTGGTTAGGTACATAGATTTTTAAGTGTAGCAGATGTAGACGAAAAACTAGTATTCTGTCCTTTTCTTTATATCTTATTTTTTTGGAAAGGAAAACTCTATTCAGAGACTAAAAGAAAAGATTAGGAAAGCCATAAAACCATAAAAAAACCTTAGGATTATCGGGATATATTGGTGCAATAAAAACCCTTTGTGCATTGTCGGTATCCTTTGAAGAATATCGAATTCCTATGTAAACATATGCGGTATATCATAAAAAGGGTAACATTCCATTTTTATTACTTGAATTTGGAAAAGTGTTGTTTTTTCCACTATTCTACCCAGAGACTACACCGGTGACCTTTATTATATATGGTTATAATATTATAATAAATTAATCCTACAATTATCTTACTCTTAAAACTGTCCATTCGTCTCATTCTCTCGAAACTTAGATTTTTGAAAGTTTCACTTCTAACTCGTGTGATCTGCAAACATCTTTTTTATTTTATAATTGGTACCCATTTTCACTTTAAAAATTTTATGAGCTATTCGCTTTCAATTTTACAAGCCGAAGAAGCCGAATACTATCAAATGTTTATTTATTGTTTAAATAAAACTTGATTTATACAACAATAAATAGATAGATTACTCTATCAGTAAAATATTTTCGAAAATACCTTGTAGAAAGATTTTTTAGAAACCTTTTTGAAAGGTTTAAAGCTTTTCAAGAAATGTTTTAGAAAGTTTTTATGTTATGTGGGCTATTATAGCGCGCTTTTTCAAGCCGTCTGCCAAGGCCTTAGCCCCAAAATTTTTGTCTGCCATTTTGTAAATTGGTTTTTTAATGTTTAAATAATAAAATAAAAAAGTTTTTGGTTATGAACCTTGTCAATTTTTTTTTATTATTTTTACACCCCTTTGGCGCGCTCTGCCGGCACTTTAACCCCGAGCAAATTGTCTGCCAATATTTTTTCGCGATTCCTTAATATAAATACAAGCATTTTCCATAATTAGAATCCTTGAAGCTTATCAGTTTTTTTACACCTAAATTTCACGTTTTTAATCGTACCCCCCCCCCCCCGCTTTAGGCCCCAGTTTTGCGATTGCAGACTTGCAGATTTATGTTCAGCTATACCAAAGGTACCTTTTTCAATAGAAATGAATCTTAAAGCGGATAAATGCATTTTTATGTAGCCAGCTCTTAGACCAAAAGTGATCTTCAAAAATTTTTACGAGGAAACACAAAATACGGAGGTATTGAATTACCAATCGCAATTACAGCCAGACATATTGTAACTAATGTGCCTCGTTCATACGATGTGATGGACCCTACTTGCTTCACACCTTTTTCCGCAATAATAGCAATTGGTTTTTGTGAAGTAGTTAGCGCACTCTCGTCTAAATTCCATATATTTCCTGACGAAAAATTAAAACGCTCATTCAAATTTTTCAAATTTTCAAAAAATTTGTTAACGTTGGGCTTATGGAAGTTCATTGCTCTGGCAAGGCTTGTAGCCTTGGGCACTCTAATTGATATCTCCAGGTGTCTTTTTTATGATGTCTCTACACCAATCAACACCAGCCTGCTTAGTATCATTCCAAGTTAAAGGATACTTGATATTATTCGCAACTGCAAATTCATACGCTAATTTTCTCAAGTCAACCGTTGTTAAGCCAAAATATAATTTTGTTGAAGTTAAACAATAGTCGATGAGTAATTTTTCTTGCTCTTATTATGATCTTATTATATCATTTTTCGTATCGTAAATTCTGTGTCTTCGTTCCGTGTGCATTTCCTTCTTGTATAATTTGTGAAATCTGGACTATGAGGTCACTAGTAAAAAAAAGGAGAAATCCCTGGTCGTGTCCAGCCTTTCTATTAGTCGTTACAGTGGTCAATAACTAACCACTCGGCGCGCGGCCTGTCGGATTTCCCACATATATATATTAAATACAATTGACAGTCTTGAATAAATTAACCCCGTTTTCCAATTACAAAGCATAATGCGACTCAGTGTCGCACAATGCCGCATTGTGCTAATGCTTAATTGGAACATGAATTAGTTTTCAAGTGCACCAGCAGAGTGCGCTAAGTTCAGTGTTGAAACAAAAAATATTCATAGACTTAGCAACCTCATTAATGTATAAATAAAGTGGTAAACAATAATAATTGGTCGAAAACTATTTATGGTTATTTTAAGTAATTTTGATTTTGATTATTTCATTAACATTTTTTAAATAAATTTATAGTTTATTTTATTTTTTTTTTCATAAATTTATTTATAGTTTTGTATTTTAAAATGAAATTGTATTCACATTTTATGTGTAGAATATAAAAAAAAAATAGTCAATGTTTATACCTTCATTCATTCTTATATTTATTTTTTAACAGTCTGAATTAACTTTTTATTATTTCCAAAAAACTACGACGAGAAGAAAGCTTTAAGAATTTTTTCAATAATAAACAATATTACTAACGATAATATACATATAATTTCGATCAATGCCAACTTAAAGAAAAAACACTTGGTTATTTTCTGCTACTGAGTTGGTATCGATTGCACGCATCGCTCGAGAGCAACACTTTTTACAGTGCTCGATTGTGCGATGCGATGCTCTAGTTGAAACATTCAACGTTGAGCATTATGCCGCATAATGCGCTTTAGTGCTGTAATTGGAAAACGGGGTAATATTCAGAGTCAAGATGCGCGCGCATGCCTCATGCTTCTCCTTTGTTCAATCGTCCCCGGGACTGCTGGTTCAACTGACCCCATATAATTTTATGACAATTAATAGTAAATAATAAATAAATAAACTATTATATCACTATAAACGAAATTGGGGATTATAAAGTATGAGTATATACAACTAATATAATTCAAACTTTATCAATTAATTCAAAAATTAAAATATTATTAAACAATTTGTCACCAGTCGAACAAAAAGTTTAAGTACCTAAAAATACAAAAATCTCAATTTTTCAAAATTTATTTGTCGCAATGATTTCCAATTTTAATCATATCACAGTTTAACGTATTAGAATCTAATTCTAAGAAGATAAAGCTTTTCTTAATTTTTTCGATTTTTTAAGTCGAGTGGTTCAATTGCCCCATGGTTCAATTGACGCCTTTCTCCCCTACTTAAGGTATTAGAGTTTATAAGCTTGTTCAAAGTTGAATTCTTTGCATAATTTCTGTGAGGACTGGGTCTGCTTCTTAGTTATCCTGAGCTCACTATCATACCACGGTCTGCTCAGAAAATCTCGAGTACCTCTACCAGTCTTCAATTGCATATTCGCATTCGTGGCAGCTCTCTACATTACTGAGATCAGGTTATGGTATTGCTACTCAATGGACAGAGATTCTATATTTACAAAGGATTGAGGAGAAGGGTAGATGTACCGTTTGTGGCCACTTTAAGCAATTTCGTATCTATTATTTAGAATTTAATAAATATAAGTAAAATATATAATAACAAAATATAAAAGATTGACATCTTTAATGCATCAGTTATCGAATAATTACCAGCGATTACCTTATAAACTTACTTCTGTATAAGAAAATAAGAATATTTAATCATACCTGCTGTTTCACCAGTAGTGGCCATAGAATTACTACTTTTGGCCCTCAGTGCACCACTTTTGGTCATAGTAAGCAATAGTTTTTGGTAAATGGAATATTATTAATATTTACTCAATTAATAACCAAAATAACAATTTATTGTTACAGATAAAGAACTTCAAGTTATTTTTTAGACTTTTTTCGCGATTAATTTTTTTAGCAGCTAATTCTTTAGCTGATTTTTTTTTAGCTTGTTCCTCTAACCTCTCCTGTTTTATCTTTTTATTTCTCTCAATTCTCTCTTTTCTTTCAATTTTCTTAAGCTTTTTTTCTTCTTTTTCTTTCTCATTTCTTTCATTTTCTTTAGTTCCCACATAACACGAAAGGTTTTGAAATCTTTCAGCGAAAGTTTTCGTAAAATATTTCCACAAAATCTTTCAGAAACCTTGCAGACATCATTCTAAAATATTTTGAAAAAGATTTATAAAAGATTTTACAAAAATATTTTTAAAACATTTCTAAAATATTTTACTGATAGAGTAATTAAAATGTTTAAAAATATTTCTATGAAACCTTGCAGAAACCTTGCAAAAAGATTTTACCAAAATATTTGAAGAAAGTTTTTAAGAATATTACAAAAATATTTTATAAAATGTTGCAGAAAGGTTTTCAACCGTTTTTTAAAATTATTGTTTCAAAATGTTTTTTAAATCTTGTAGTAATCTTTTAAATAATATTTCTCAAAACATTTTTTAAAAACATTCTTGAAATCTTTTGGGATGTGTTCTGGAAACATTTCCGAAATATTTCAAAAAAATATAATTTTTCGCAAAACCTTGATGAAAAAAAATTACAATAAAACCTTGCAGAAACCTTTTGCAAAGATTTCACACAATATTTCAAAAAAGTTTGTAAAAATATTATGAAAAATATGTCAAAAACATTTCAAACATATTTATAGAAACCTTTAAGGCCGGCAATACATGTAAACGCCTAAATTTTGACCGTTTTTCAGAGGCTTATTTAAAATGGAAGGAATAAATGAATCGTTTTGAAACTTAGCATGTTTATTCATTACATATTAAAATATAAGAATCCGTTTTTTTTTTAATTTTTTTTTTCCAAATGGCTGCTGTAATAACCAAACTCCTGAGGCCCTCGCGGCGAAACGCATCAATCATGGTAATTTTTAACTTTAATTACAGCACTCTAAAATTAAAAAAAAAGGGTCGGAGCGTGTTAATAAAACATGTATCTTCTAGTTGAGCTAAGGAAAAACTAAAAAGTAAAAAAATCGTAAATTGGC
The DNA here is from genome assembly GCF_049000335.1 of Polistes dominula. Classification (NCBI taxonomy): domain Eukaryota; kingdom Metazoa; phylum Arthropoda; class Insecta; order Hymenoptera; family Vespidae; genus Polistes; species Polistes dominula. The sequence continues at coordinate 3,237,888 of NW_028300865.1, forward strand.
AGACTCAGACAAAAAGAGTCTGATTTTTGACCCTTTTTTTAAACGATTTGATGGTCAAAAATGGCAATTTTTGAAAATTTTGGTGGCATTCTAACAATTCAACTAGAAGTTAATACTATAAAGAAAATGTGTGCTAAAGTTCATAAGAATCGGTTGAGAACTATTTGAGTTATCTTGAATGTCAATTTGAAAAAAGTCGTTTTGAGAAAAACGCGTTCAAAGTTTAGCGTTCGCGTCTAGCGCCAAATTGAGGCGGAGCACTCAAATGAATTTTTAATCGATACATAATGCGAATTTCATTCTAAAAATTTACGGGCATATTTTTGAGATATTAAACTAACTTTAGAAAAAAAAAAGAAATTCGAATTTTTTTTTTATTTTACTTGTATAGCCGGCCTTAACAAAACATGACGATAAGGTTTCAGAAAATCTTCTAAAAACCTTCTGTGGGACGAGCGCCTCCATGCCAAACTTATGAGGCATTCGTAAGAAATATTTATCGGTAACCCTGAATAGCTCAATTGATTAAAGAGCAGTCGCGCCCGGAAAGCGAAAGTATCGAATCCCCGTCGGTCCGGTCAGTCAGCTGTCCAATTTTTTTCACGAATCCCACAAAGGGGGCTCAGCCGGGATGGGGAGGGTCTGTTCCGTAATATGTTCCACAGTCTTACAACGCCACGAAAAAAAAAAATTCGGTCATTCGTGAGAAGGATTTGGTCGGTGAGCCCTGGCTGGAGGAGAAGCTCTCAATTGTCTTTTTTGAAAAAATTTCAAAAATGTTTTCTAGAAACCTTTCGCAAAATATGGTGATAAGATTTTAAAAAATCTTTTAAAAACCTTTTTAGAAATCTTTTGGAAGTTTCTGAACGCGGACACTTTCACCTTGTAGAAAGATTTTTTAGAAACCTTTTTGAAAGACTTAAAGCTTTCCAAGAAATGTTTTAGAAAGATTTAAGAAAGTTTTTATTTTATGTGGGCTTCCATAAATTCTATTCCTTTCTCAGATGTTATTACTAAAGGCAAATGTTCGACAGCACGTTTGCGCTTTGATGGCTGTTTTTTAGTCAACATAACTATTTGATTAATGACTTTATCTAACGATTATCGTCGCATTGCTATTGTATTAGAATTAGATACATTTTCCGTGCTAAGAATAGAAACTGCATCAGGTTCTATAACTTCAATAATTACAGGTGATGATTGGATAGCGTTATTACTGGAAGGAAGAACTGCTCTAATAGTGTTTGAATCGGTATTAATATCTGAATGGATAGGAGGTTCAGGTGAAAGAGAGATTCCAAAATCTAAATTCTGGTTAGGACTGTGAGAAATGAAGGATTCCAATGGTTCTTCGACTTAAAAAGAGTAAAAATCAAAATCAAACTAAAACATGATTTTAAAATGAATCAAAAAACCAATTAAAGGAACTGAAAACCGATCAGTTTTAAGAAATTGCACTTCAATTTTTGTTTTGTTTAATCATACTTACATTCATCAAAATTAGGCTCTGAAAACTCGGACAAGTTAAATTCCATAACATTGTCATCATTAGTAATCGAAGGATTGAGATCTTCAGATGCGAGAAGAAGACACGATGGAGATTGTTAGTCATTATCTGTATTTGTATCATCTTCTACTACCTTGACCCAAAGATCGTACAAAAGCTCATATTTATCATCAGCTTCCCAAGCAATACCTGCGGCTTTTGCATGCTTAAATCGTGGTAAAACATCAGCATCAATCTTGTTTTCAACGAATTGCCGGTGAGATAAGACTTGTGCTGATTTTTGTGATTCGGGTTCGTTAGAAATATTTTGAGCATTTTGAGACTCTTTTATTTCAACGAATTTTGTGTAATCGACTGTGTCAGCATCGAATGGGCATATGCCACAAGCTTTAAATCCACTCTTGATAACACTAACGAAATTTTCCTCATTAATAAGCTTTGACAAAAAAGCTGGAACATTATGTTTTTGCACTTTAGCACCATTATTTTCTATTCGCTAATTACGAATTAAATTCTTTCATCGTTGTTTTAATGGGAAAAAAAGGATACATCGAGTGGTTGTAGAATATGAGATGCGTGGTGCGGGAAACAGCACAGGATAATCTGTTTTTCTTTGCAGAACTTACTCAAATAGATCGATATGTGAGAGATATGACCATATAAGAATACAATCACTGGGAATTTAATTCTACTATTTTGAAGAAATGAATAAAAAACATTTGTGAAATACTCAAAAAAAGATTCACTGGTCATCCACCCATTTTCCGATTTCCCTATTCCCCAGCCTTTTGGAGCACTCAACACAAATTTTTGGTAAACGTTCAAATTTAAAAATTGTTAGCCAAAGTAGGGTAGAGAAGTTATAGCATACGGTAACCAAGTTTGTGAGAGACCGATTACCATGGGCAGGCATATATTAACCAAATTGTTCCGATTAGCGATATCATGCACGTTCCAGAAAGAGAGATTTATTAAACTAGGGCCCTGTCGTTTTTTGTCTACGAGGAGTGTTTGGCTTATATTGCACGCTGGCGAGGAGACCTTGGAGATTGGGCAGAAGTAGAGACTAGTTTATTCGTTTAGTGTTAACCTCTATACCGTGCTAAAACACAAGTTCTCGTCCGACCACTAAAGTTAAGCAGCACTGGGCACGATTAGTACTTGGATGGGTGACCGCTTGGGAACACCGTGTGCTGTTCTTCGAAAGTCGTTGTTCACCTCTGCTGCCAGCAAGACGTGTTTACTTTAGCTCAGGATTTTTCTTAATTTCTTTCTAATTTCTCAACATAATCGCGTTTGGTGAAGTTAGTCTTTACGAAGTTCATTGTCGCTTTTCTTAACTAACCTTTTAATCTATTGTATTGCACAAGTCACAACATCTTCATTGACAAGTGTAGCCTTAGATATATAATCCAATAACGCAGCTGCTTCTGTAGAAATTTCAGCTCCCTTATTTTTTAATTTGTAAAGTAATTGTGGTTAATTACTCCATCCTATTTTATTAGCACTTAAAGTAAGAAACATAGTATGTTTTCCTATTTGTCGTATCATCACAAAAAGATCTCTTTTTCGTTTGTTTCAATACCAAACAGAATTAGGTTTTGATCGTAGAAAAGCTAAATTTATTAAATTAAATTTAAATTATATTTAATTTACTTTCGATGCAATTATTAATATATTCCTTTGATTCAATCTGCTGCCGTGTAATATTCGTATTTTTTCCCACATGCTTAAATGCAATAGTAAGTGAGTCACGAACTCTTATTCTCATTATTTTCATAGCAGCGTATAATAAATAATACGGAGTAACTCCACATCGGTGTGATCTTCGTAATTCACTAGTCGCTATTGCGAATGGTGTTGCATTTATTCCGTCTCTGAATGTTCGGAAGTAGCCCAAATAAGTCGATAAGAAAGAAAGTTCTTCAACATGTTCATCAAAAATAATACTTCGTGAAAGATTATACTGTGCAGATGCAATCTGTAAATATTCGTCATCATTCCACATCAGAGTCTGTTGTTGTGCTGTTAGACTTTCTTTGATCGGTATATTTTCATTTGTGTCTTCTCGATGAATTTCATCAATGCTATGATCATAGTTGAAAAAGCTGTCATCTACATAATATCGTAGAGTTTGAATCAAGTACTGAAGCTATGCACAAATCGTTCTTTTATTAAGGAGACACGTCCACAAAAAAATCGATTTTTTTTTCGATTTTCTGAAAGAATATTATTTCAAAAATATTTCTTCAAATTTTGGTAAAGATCCGCCATTATTTACGAAACTGTAGTAGTTTAAACGGAGCGCGCCGTAGCGTTCCAAGTAAGTGTCCAAAACTTTAAATGTTAATTGCTCCTATTCGCGTTTTTAAAACGGTTGCCCTCGTTGCGTCCAGACCATTTATCCGATCCTTACCAAATTTTGTACAGTAGTACAAGATACACGTATCTAGGGAATGAACGAAAGGATTTTTTGAAAAAATGCCAATTTTTTTTTTCTTTTCTCAAAAACTCGGCGATTTTTCTACAAAAATGTCAATTTTTTCGTTAAAAGTCGACTATTTGGAAAAAAATTAAAAAATTAAAATTTCCTTTCGTTCATTCCCTTCGCCAACATCTCTACTAAAGGATAACACTCGGTTTTTATGTTTCTGATGAACCAATTGTTGCCAGTAAGGGCAACTGAAAATCACCTGTTTTTTGGATTCTTAGAAAAGTGGTCACAGACAACACAATTTACAATATTTTTACACACAAAAAATTGTGAATATAGTTCAGATATATAACTTACATATACAAAAAATCTGTATTGAAATTAATAAAACTGGCTGCAAAAAAAATTCACAAAAAATCCGCCTTTTTTTTGCACTCGAAGGTGACGTGTCCCCTTAACTATTCCCATTAAGTAGTGTGATCTGTGAATTTTTTTTTCTTGATATGAACGTTAATGGAATGGTCTTCATTAATATTGCGAAGTAAATGATTTACCATATTGTCCACCTAGACTGGTACATTAATAATTTGACTATAAATTCCGTATTGACCGTGGATGTGTCTCAACCGTCTAAAGCATAAAAATAGAATTCGCGGAGAGACAAGTCTTTCGGAAATTAAATCAAGTAGTGACAAGGACGCAGGTATATTTGGATATTTGAAACCGTTTTATGTGGACAATGTTATAATAACTTTCTTTTCTATTGATTGGTAACACGTGGTGCAAAGTAAAATCTCATTAATTGAATTGAAATTATCAGTTATTATACGTAAGAGTTCTTCATGTTCTGTTTGTGGTGGTTTTAAATCATTGTGGAACCATAATCGATCGCAAAGGGAGCATGCATAACCGAATATATTGTTAAAAAATTTGTTGCGCAAATCATCATGGGCAACTTTATTTCTTAGAAATTGTGAGCTCGGAATATCAAAATGTGCCGTGAAAGAGGTGCGAACGAAGAAGAAAGAACAAAGAAAACAAAATGGCCGCCGGGAAGATGCCAAAGAAGAAAATGGTCGTTTCACAAGGAGAAGCCAGACAAGAGAAAGATGGCCAATCAGAGGCGAAACCGTGCGAGAGAAGAAAGGTAAAAAAAAAGAAAAGAAAAAACGTGGTAAAACCTGGTTCTGGAGATCAGGTTGGGGTCATTAGTGTGTAAAGTCTGCTAGTCGTGGGTAAAGGCGGCGAGTCACTGACCAGAGGATGACCAATGGAAATGTTGGACAAACTAGAAACTTCTCTTTTTTTAATTATGATCCCATAGAACAGATTTATTTAGAGAGAAAACAGAAGATACACACGACGTACAGAGAAAGAAAAGAAAGATACAAAAAGTGATATAGAGAACTGGAAGAGTAATTGGCACAAAGCGACTGATAAGCTCGGCGATCGATTTAGAATTGATTAGGAACTGTGGGAAATCCGACAGGCCGCGTGCCGAGTGACTAGTTACTGACCACTGTAACGACCAATAAAAAGGCTGGACACGACCAGGGATTTCTCCTTTTTTTTACTAGTGACTTCACAGTCCAGATTTCACAAATTATACAAGAAGGAAATGCACACGGAACGAAGACACAGAATTTACGATACGGAAAATGATATAATTAGATCAACGGAGATAAAATAATTATTGACTGTTGAATTCAACGAACCGCACGAGAATGATCGATATCGACGCAGCTTCCGCTGAATCCTAGATCATCAGGGCGCGGGGGCAGACGCGCCGAGAACTCGCCATGTCGATCCGCCAGTAAAAGCCCCTGGTCACGATGACGTCACATGCTTCGGTGTGGGGAACAAGGTCAACGGAAAAGGTTGATCTGGAGATTTACGCGATAGTCGTCAATTTAAGTAACAAAAATATATAAATTTATTAACAAGATACAACTAAACTCTTGGACGCCATATATAGGACTAACTTACATTTCGACCGTTACGTTCAACTTGGGTTTAGTTAGTCTAGTACCCGCATAGGGAGGAAGGGCGCCAGTGTGCCGCGTCGATACACTAGGCACGTATCGCCACATTCGGCCAATCAGATGCTGACACCTCCTGGACCGGCTACGTAGCCGAACAGATGCTGCCACCGCCAGACGCGCTTACTCTAGGCGGCTGCTAGGGACATCTGCGTAGGTTCGCGCCGGTGTACAGGAAGGTGTCAGCACCGCAGAGAAGATCTGAAACTCACGAGTCGACCGAGAGGTGTCAGCACCGAGCAGGTGCGGGACGCCACAGTCACTCCCCCTCTGGACCGGACGCCGGAGGCGAACGGATCCTAAGATCTTCTGAGGATGTTCGGTCGATGACGTTGTCGAAGCTGTCCGCTGTTGGAGGTCGCAGGAGGTGACCGTGTAGCAACGGCTGAAGATGGTGGTGGCGAGTCGATGACAGGTCCGGAGGTCGAAGGCGAGGTCTGCACTGTAGGTGAAAGTCCGGGAGCAGCCGTAGGACGAGAGGACAACGACGAAGCAGGAGCAGATGTCCGCGCTGGCGTGTCGAATGTGTCGAGGTACGCCGGTTTTAAAGCGTCCGTGGAGACAGTCCTTTCCAAGCCGTTGACCTCAATGACGTAGACCTTGTCACTGATGGTCTGACCAGGCGAGCTGCACGGCGCGAAGAAAGCGCTAGGGATCTTTAGCAGCGTGCCGCAAACTATTTCCGCTGGCGAAGCCTGATGGTTCCCTTTGTAGGCGTTCCGAAGGCCGAGAAGCACGAGTGGAAGTGTGTCAGGCCAAGGCGCCTGGGCGCACATAAGCGCCGATTTGAGCGTGCGATGAAATCTCTCGACCATGCCGTTAGCTTGAGGGTGGTAAGGCGTCGTCCTGATCCTCGTGGTTCCCGAGGCTTGAGCAAGTGCGGCGAAGAGAGATGACTCGAACTGAGTACCCTGGTCGGAGGTGATTTTGAGCGGACATTCTTTGTCCGCGATCCAAGCCGACGTGAAAGCCTTAGCGACGGTCTCTGCCCAGATGTCTTTGAGCGGAACAGCTACTGGCCATCTAGTGAAACGGTCGATTATCGTAAGGCAATAACGGAAGTTCTTTACCTGGAGCAGCGTGATGATGTTGACGTGGACATGCTCGAAGCGGCTCTCCGTAGCTTGAAAGCGGGAGAGCGCGGCACGATTATGCCTGGAGACTTTCGAGCGCGGACACGGAAGACAGGCGCGTGCCCAAACGGTGACGTTCTTACGAAGACCGGGCCAGACAAACTGCTGCGAGATTTTACGTACCGAGACACGGACACCAGGGTGGGCGAGACCGTGAATAGCCTCAAAGGCGGTTTGACGAAGAGAGCGAGGCAGGTAAGGCCGAACTCGACCGCCGTGTGAATCGCAGGCCACCTTGATTCTCCTATGGATGAGGCGTTGTATTTTGAGGGAGGTGCGTGCTGCGAGTGATGAAAGCTCGTCGTCGCGAGCTTGTGCATCCGCGATGGTTTTGAGACTAAGAGCCGAAGGCAAGCTGACCGTGGCGCAGACTGAAGCTTTCGTTGAAGGCGACGCGGAGTCGTCCGAAGGCTGGTCCGGAAGAGGGCGTCGGCAACGACGTTGTCTGATACGCTGACGTGCTTGAACGTGACGTCGAATTGCAGCAGAAAGTCAAGCTGCCGTTGTTGTCGAGGAGAGGCCTTATCCGAGGGTTGGTGAGCTGCATAGATAAACGGCCGATGATCTGTCACCATCGTGAACGGAAGACCCACTAGAATTCGCCTGAAGTGATGCACCGCCAAAAAGACGGCCAGGAGTTCCCGATCGTTGTTACCATAGCGAGACTTCGTTGAAGACAGCGTCTGCAAAAAGAAGTTGATGGGCCGCCAATCTTTATCGATGAGCCGCAGTAACGCAGCGCCTACGGCTGAGTGGGAGGTTCGGCGAGACGAAGCGGGACGGACGGTGAAAGGAAGGCTGTCTCCGTAGCTGTCGCGAGGCTGCGCCGAGCATCTTCGAAGGCGCGGTCAGCTGCATCGTTCCATATGAGCGGTTGACGGCTGCCGATGGGAAGACCACGAAGGAGCTGGTTGAGCGGTGCCTGGGTATGAGCGGCATGCGGCAAGCTCCGTCTGAAAAATTTAAGCATACCCTAAAAACGCTGCAAGCTCCTTGGCGTTGCGGGTTTCTGAATGTTCCGAATTGCAAGGACTTTACGCAACGGATGACGAATGCCACTTGAAGAGATCCGATAACCCAAGAAGACAACACTGGGAAGTCCGAGCTGCAATTTATCGACCTTGAACGAAAGTCCGGCCTCCCGCAAACGAGAGAAAAGGACTCGTAGAACGTGGAGGTTTTCCTCGTGAGAGGAGGACCGGACGCAAAGATCGTCGATGTAGCAGCGATCGAAAGGAAGGTCTCGAAGTAGAGAGTCCATAAAACGCTAGAAAGTTTGCGAAGCGTTGCAAAGGCTGAGCGGCACTCTTCGGAACTCGAACAAGTTAAAAGGCGTGGTTACGGCCGTTTTTTCGACGTCTGATTTTGCCATCGGAATATAAAAATAGGCCTCCTGAAGGTCGATGACCGAGAAGACCCAGCTACCGCAGTTATCCTCGAGCAAGTCTTCGATGACAGGGAGAGGATAACGATCAGGTAACGTGATGGCGTTAAGACGACGATAATCGCCTGTCGCTCGAAAGCCGCCTGAGGTGAAGTAGGCTGGTCCACGGGCTGAAAGACGGCCGAACAACTCCTTGCTGGAGAAGACAGTCGAAGGTGAACTTAGCCGCGGCCAAGCGTTTGCCGGAAAGGCGACGCGGGCGTTCGAAAACGGGCGGTTCAGCCGTTACAATGCGGTGCATCACAGAAGAGCCCTGGAGCACAGCCTCGGATTTAGAGGGCAGACCAAGGGTGAGCGTCAGGAGGCGGCGACCAAAAGTGTGGATGGGCGAACCGTTGGCAGCAACTAGACGGAGTTTGTACGATCCGAAAGGATCATACGGTAATTAGCGGTATTCAAAATTCGCGCGCGTCCACCTCCATCGATTAAGATTCTAGATCGATACTCATTGTGAGCATCGATCAATTACCAGTAACTACCGAAGCGCCACTCTAGTTACCCCCACCTCTCGCCTCCCCACTTCTCAATCCCCTAGTGCCTACGCAGTACACAGTACAAAGGGACATTCATACTAGTTCTTTATCGGACGCTTACGACTACACATCTTCAAAGATTATAGAGGCTATAGTGGACAAAGGCTTTAAGAATTCACAAAGGACAACGGAAAGATCACCTTAATCTTTAAGTCTTGTGAAGGCAAGCCTATTCGACATCACAACCCTTAAGGTTGTGATTGCTATAATTCAGGAGGGCGAGAGGTGAGATCTTTATATTATTATATTTTATATCGACGGTATTTTCCCACGTGGTTACACCACGTGGTGGACTTTTCTTGTTATAATTAAATATCATCCAGGGTTTTTATGCCGCAAGGCTTTTCCCTGACGAGCCAATAAAAAAAGGCATTGTTTCTTTGTTTAGCTCAATCACGTGTTTTATTTTACACCTTAACCTAATCCTTTATTCTCCACTTCATAGCAAACAACTAATGATCAGAGGAATTTTCATTGAAGAATCTTTTGGTCATAACAGAGTTCATCGTACAAGAGCGGTTTCGAGACAAAACGGCGAGGTAGAAGAGAAACAACCGAACCGCAGTCGACAAGCATAGAATGCTGCAACGAGCTCTCGAAGATGTGAAGGCGGTAGTCCAACAAGGACGAAGGAACGCCATCGATTACCTCGGAAATGTGTGACGGTACATTTAGTCTCCCGAATTGTCCGCCTTAAAGCTGCAGGAACCCTTGCAGCGAACTGCTTTCTCCCGATGAAGTTTGTGATAATAACACCAGCGTGAAGAAGCTGGTGGAGTTCTTGCCGAGGCTTTCGCTGGTGGCGGAGGAGGAGAAGTGATCTGGAGGCGTCGCGGAGGCGACGGCGAGCGGGGTTGCTGCGAAGTAATTTATTGCAACTGTGAGCTGCAGCAGCTGATATGTGTTTCGATTATTGGAAACCGCCAGGCTTGCCAGCGTAGAGTGCACCGTGGCCAGTTCTGTCGCGATGTAATCCGGCATCGAGCCGGGCCCGTGCAAGGTTGAAGCTGCTTGAGAACCAGCGACCGCGAAGATCCGACCACCGAACCCGGATTGCGTCATTATCGACGCTGTTTCTGGCAAGATGGCGCATCCGCCGAACGAGTTGGGACGGAGTCCGATCCCCCATCGTCAGCCTCGAAAACAGCTTTTGCAGCTGCTGCACAGCTGTATCGCCGAACCGAGCCAAAATTTGAGATTTAAGATGTTCGTATTTCTCTGCGGAAGGAGGGCGATTAAACACGTACTCCATCTCTTCTAGAGTGTCGAAATCGAATGCTGTTATTGCAGAATGATAGTGTCTGGTATCCGAACGCATATCATTGCACCTGAACAGCGACTCCGTCTGGAGAAGTCAAAGCTTCGGACTACGACGCAAAAAGGGCGGCCAAGGGTAATTTGACCTACGATTAGCGTCGCTTGGAGCGGAGGCGGGAACAAGAACGTCAGTGTGTTCAGAAACCACGTTTCTGCAAGCTAATGCCCCGGTCGGCGCCGTGACCGAGACAGGAGCCGGAGGAGGAACCCGCTAACCATAACGGTCCTCCACGGGCGAACTCCTCGAAGCAGCCGCGTCCGATAAATCACGGGGAGCGCGCTGCGAGGCTTCAGCTTGCGTAATCGGCATTTCGAAAGTAAGAGACAGGGAGAAAAACGAAAAGAGGAAAAGAAATCACACACGAAGAAAGAAAAAGAAAGACGAAACGATCAACGTGCTTACGAGAATAGTGGGCTAACGAGGAAAGAGAACGAAAAAGAACAATATAGCCGCCGTGGGAGATAATACGAAAGAAAATGGCCGATCAGAGGCGAAGCCGGGAAAGAGAAGAGAAAATAGAGACGAAATACGTGGTTAAACCTGGTTCTAGAGATCACGTCGGGGTCACCAGTGTGGGAAGTCCACTAGCGGCGTTGTGAGTTGGCGAGTCACTGACCACAGGACGACCAATGAGAACGCTGTACGACTAGGAAACTCTCATTTTTAATGGGGATCTCACAGAACAGATTTAATAGATAAAGAACGGTAGAAACACACGACGTACAAAGTAAGATAGTAAGACACAGAAAAGATAAAGAAATACTAGTATGAATTGCAATAAAGACTATCAAGTTCGACGATCAGAACAGAATTAATTAGCACCTGACGCAGCATCCGCTAAATTGGAGATCGTTGGAACGCGGGGAGAGGCACGCAGAGATTACGCCACGTAGATCAGATAATTACAATCCCTGGTCGCGATCACGCCACATTATTATTATTATTATTATTATTATTATTATTATTATTATTATTATTATTATTATTATTATTATTATTATTATTATTATTAGTTTTTATTGGCATGAACTTTTACAGTATAGAGCCACAGCACCAGTACAGTGGCGCCGATGAGGGCGCGCTGAGTTACAATTTCAAATACAAAAATAGTCATATCCTAATATCTAATCTTAATCCTAAATCTTAACCTAAAGTAGGATTACAGAGAGAATAATGAAGTACCGTAAGTAAGTAAGTAAGTAAGTAATTAATAAGATGATACATGAATGAATGAGTATAATACACAGAGTGAAATGATCTAAATGTGCTAGATTGAATAGTGATTAAATGTAGGCATTATATTACATATTTATTGTACGATCCGAAATGATCGTACGGTAACTAACTGTATTCAAACCGCGCGCGTCCGATTTTACCGACTAAGATTCTAGTTCGATATTCATTACGAATATCGAATAACTCCAAGCGACTATCGAAACGCTAATGATAGCCACCACTACCTCTCTCATCCCCACCTCTCACCTCCCCACTATACGACCTCTGTTAGACCAACTCAAAGCAGTGCTGTCAGATCGTGGGTAAATCTTACCCTCTCCCTGTGCCACTGGTATTGCACACAATGAAAGTTTTCCATGTCCGTGTGTTTGGGATGTCGAAAGAAGTCGAGTGTAACCGAAGTTGGCGGGCACGCCGGAGTGGCACACTATGAAAGCGACTCGTGTCGTCCGAACACATGGACACGAGTCGCTTTCATAATGTGCCACTTCGTGACCACTGCGGAGTACTTTTCTGATAACCCAAAGCTAACCTCAAAGATGAATTCTGAATTCTTTGTAATTTTTCAAAATTTGCATTTGAACATGGCGAAATGAGAAAGCCACAATATTCTAATCTTGATCTGACTAAGAATTGGTAAAGTAAGATCAACGTACTTGGATCTGCACCCCACCAGGTCCTCCTCAAACAACTAATAATTCTGGATGAAAAAACACTCTTTCTAACTAAGTAGTCGATATGTTTAGACCAATTGAGCTGTTGATCTAAAATCATACCAAGAAGCTTAACCTCACTGGTTGGTAAAATTGTTTCATCCTTTATTTTTAATTCAATATTTCTGTTATTTAGGTTGCACTTATTGAAAAAAATTAATTCACATTTATGTAAAGCCAATTCAAGGCCTCTATTTTTAAGAAAGTTTAAAACGAGATCAATGACGAATTCGAGTTTATTAATGCCTTCTTGCGGGTTGTCCCACTGAGTGAACAAAACCACGTCGTCAGCAAACTCTAAAATTCCTATATCTATCCCTAAAAGTAATTTTAAAAGCCTGGTGTAAATGGCATAGAGAATAGAGCTAAGAACGCTCCCCTGTGGAACGTCTTTATTTACTAAATAAGTCGTATTATTATCCGAATTGAGTGGAATAAGAATCCGTTCGTTTATAAGAAATTTGATAAAAATGATAAATTTCTTTGGTAGTCCTAGCTTGATCAAATCGTCAATTAATATATCAGGGATAACCTCATTGAGTGCGTCTTTAATATCTAAGAAAAAAGCTGCTAGGCTTTTCTTCTTGTAAAAAGTTTCATGGATATGTGTGGTCAAAATAGAAAGATTGTCGGCGCAGGATTTACCTCTGCGAAAACCGAATTGCGATGGTGAAAAGACGTTATTATTTTCCAATCAAAAGATTAGCCGGAAACTAATCATTCTCTCGAATGTTTTTAAGATATACGATGCCATAGAGACAGGACGGACCTTGTCGCTATTGTTTTTCGGTATAAAGGCTATTAGGTATTTAGACCAGTCTTCTGGGAACTGACCTTGACTGTAACAATCATTGAATATATCTAAGAGTAATCTTTTGTAAAATTTCGGGAGAAATATCAGCAATTCATAACTGATTTTGTCAACACCGGGTGACGATTTAATATTCATCGAGTGAAGTGCAGATTTGAGTTCTTCAAAGGAAAATAGGATGTTCATAAAATGGTCATCATTATAACCAGAGTATTGTGATTCTATAAATTCAGAGAGATTTTCGTGAGGGCATAAATCTACATTTTTGGGAATACATAGTTCATCAAGGCAGTTTTTCGCATTGACTAATGCTGTCTTGTTACCATCCAGTGAGACGGTTCTACTCAAACCATTTTTGAATATTTTAATTTTACTCCACACATCTAAAATTCTAGAATTACGATTAATTGATCTACAAAAATTCTTAAATGAGTTGATCTTTTCTTTTCTCAATGTTCTTACGGTTTAGGCTTCCAACTTTTTATGATTGAAAAAAGATTCTCGATTGCATCTATAATGAATCGACCTAAATGATGCATCCCTTAGCCTAACTGCTTTATCACATTTTTCATTCCATCACATATTTTTCCTAACTTTTTTCTTACGCTTAAAAGTTTTATCATTAGGATTTTGCTTTTTTTTTTAAACTGGAGTCGTCTAAAGTTTTATAAATAAAATCTATAAATGAATTATATCTATTGACAGCTGGTTGGTTAGTAAAAAGTATATTATTGAAATTTGATTTTTCATCGTCAAGTAGTTTGAAAAATTTTGCTAAATCTATATTTTTCAGATTAATGCGATAATCTGTTCTATATTGTTTGTCAACTTTAAGAAAAAAGGAAATAATAATGGGGTAATGATCGCTACCCCACGAGTCCTTAAGCACTGACCAGTCTGCCCTAAAAGACACATCCATAGATAAAAAGGTTAAGTCTACGTTCGAAAAGGTATGACCTTTATCCGAGATCAAAATATGAGTGGGTTTGCGATTATTTAAAAGAAAGAAGTTGTCAAAGTCTGTATTATCATATATGATATTGCCGTTTCTACAAGATTTATTACTTCCCCAAAGTGGGTAATGTGCATTAAAGTCTCCTAGTAATATGTAAGAATTGAATATTTTAATTTTATCTGTCAGTGATATCCATTCTCTTGAGGTTAAGTTATTAGCTGTTTTGGGCGACCTATAGCAGGATATTATTAGTAACTCACCCAAGTTACAGCCTACTGAAATAGCTCCTATTTCCAAACTATTTAGTGTAATATTCAAGTCTACTTTTTGATAAAAAATATTTTTTCTAATAAAAAATGCCAAATCTCCTCCTTTGCCATCGGGTCTATCGAATCTAAGAGTATTAAAACCGTTTAGAGTAAATCTTATATTGTCTTTGAGCCATGTTTTACTAATGACAATCACATCATAATCTGATGCGTAGTTTTGTAAGCATAATTTGTTGGAAATTGATCTACAAATCCATTGTAATATTTAAAAATTTGAATTATCCATAATAGAATAGTATTTATTAGTAAATTTTGGAAGACTTGTTTAATGATATAATATAATAATATTCTACGCAATTTTATTACCCTTAATACGCTTTCTATTATCTCTCGTATATGTCTTGAGTGTATTACTAGAATCGTTTATTCCATTCGAAAGTCCTGTAACAGTACTATTAAGCGGTGAAGTCGCAGATGAACACACCACCTTAGAGGTCGTCCGCTGCCCGGCCTTGGCGGCTTCGGCGGCGGCGGCGACAGCTGCTTCCGCGGTTTCGGCGGCCCCCCAGAACTTAGTGTCTCGTCCGACGACGTTCGTTGTGGCGGCTCATAAGTGCCGTAGGTTGCATCTTCAGCTGAAGTAGATGCAGTTGAATTATTTGCAGTAGCAATATTCGGTTGTTGAGTTGTGAATTCAGACAGTGATTGAGTTGCAAATTCAGAATTATCAATTCGATAGGTAGAATTGACATCAGAATCCAATTCGTTATTCAATTTAGAATTGGCAGTATTAATTTGTGAATGCAAGTTCGGGTCCTGAGCTTGAGCCTCGGTAGTGAGATCACAAGAAGCATAAGCATTTGCAACTTATTGATCTGAGAATCTCTTAATCTGTCTTTGGTGTTATTTATCTGATTTTTCTTATTCTTGTTACTAATATTTGAATAATTTTTATTCTGGTCTTGAGAGAGAGCAGGGTAATTTTCTTTTGTTCTGATAGGCACTGCCGATTCAGAATTTACAATTTTACTAGCTTCGGCGAATGAGATGTTATCATAGGCCATCATTTCATTGATCCGTAAGTTTTTTTGGTAGACAGGACAACTAGAGTCAATACTCTTGTGCGGTCCTCTGCAATTGGCGCACTTGGGCGTCGTCATTGGGCATATCTGCTTATCCTTCTCATTATCATGTTCGCTGGTATCAAGCCCGCACTTGATGCATTTTTTCTTCCCTTTACAAGTTTTAGCTGTGTGTCTAAACTTGAAGCAGTTAAAACACTGCATTGGTTTATTCACATATGGTTTAACATCAGATTTTACATGTGGCATTTTAATCTCTGGAGGCAACACTTGACCAGAGAAAGTCAACTGAACAGTTCGCGTGGGCAGCTATTTGTCATCATCACTTGTAGCGTTATGGTTTTTTCTCATTTGCTGTCTGACAGCAGTAACTTCGAAAGGTGAAATAATAGATTCAAGTATTTGTTGCTCTGAAATATATAATGGAACCCTAGCTATCAAACCTTTCCTTGACTTCCTATACTCAGGAATAAAAGTTTCCAAATTACGCTTAACAAAACAATCATCTGCTAAAATCTTATTGGCTTCATCTCTGCTCTTGCATAGTATTTCAACCTTGTATCTGCCTCTGTTTACTATATCATTAACATCTTTATACTTTTTGAAAATTACCTCGCCCACGGCTTAAGCGCTAAGCTCCCCACTATCATGAGATTTTCTCCTAACCCAGACCCCAAAGGGACCCCTGTTATCAGGATTGAAAAAATCAGCAGCCCTATTCCGTGCTACAGGTGTAGGTGGAGCGCCCCCGCCAGCACCTGTAGCTGGAACGCGCTTACCGGTTCTGCCCCTCTCTAGGTCCTCATCATTTCGAGTTCTTTTCTTCTTTAAGTCATTAAGACCACCACTTCCATCTACATCCATCTGCATCGACTTATCTTTCAAGTTTCCATCCATGATAACCATGGTGGGCGTATATAAAATAAAGCCGCCCGGCAAGCAGGGGCTATGGCTAGTGGAACCTCAGTAGAGGTTAGAAAATGTGCCCGGGCAAGCCCGGAGCGAATTACAATTATATGAAGTCAAAGACCTCAAAAAAAACAATACGTTATTCAAAATAAATTATTTCTAGGCGTGCCTTTCTACGAGCTATAATTTTAATATATTTTTTCTATGTTAACACTATGTAAATAGGATTTAATCGATCACCACGTGCATAATCGATCATGATCGCGACGCCTAAAGATAAGTTAAGGTTTCGCATGTTTATGCTACTCTCTGTTGTCCTCATTTTGTACCTCGTTCGCTAGTGCCGTCTCTACGGTTTCCTGTTTCGACGTTTGCTGGTGCTGTAGATTTCCTATTTGTTGACTTGATTGCGCCAGTGCGTTGTATTTGTTACTTATTCCTATTTTGTTTGTTGTATTTGTTTTGGATATTACCTTAGCAGTTTTTCTGGGCTGCTCCAATCCCCCTTCTACCTCCATAGATGCCGTTGATGATTCAGAGCCCTTTTGTTCTCGTGTAATTATGTTCGGTGTGACTATTTTGTTATGTGAATCTTTATTTGCAAGGAGTTTTTAAACATTGTTCTCAAGTTGTAGTCTGTTTAGATTTACACCTATGCGGTTATTCTGGACTCTGGGTTTGCAGGCTTTTTTCGTTGGCGTGTTCACGAGTTTATTGCGAGCTGACGCCATTTTGAACGCCAGCTTGTTATTATTGTCTATTTAGTCGGCTAATTATTATGTATAGCCGTGGCACTGTATCACCTGAGTTCTGTTCACAACACCTATAGTTAGCACGATGGAATAAATGTATTTTTTATTTTGAAATTCTTTATTTTTTCACTCTGTTTTAAAGCTGTTTATAGGAACGCAATTTGCACGATATGCTCTGCGCCGCTGATCATTTGTTATTCGTACTAGTTTCTCAAATCTTGTCTCTCTGCGAAGACATCTTCGGCGACGTTAGCTGAGATGTTAAAGGGCGACCGAGTGCACTTGCACCGGGAGGATGGGGCCGGCTTTCTAGTTGATGAGGTCTGCGTTGAGAAGCCTTCTGTTCTGCAGATCCACCGCCAGGTCAAAGTGCGCTAGAAAGTCCGCCTTAATGATGCAGTTGTTGACGTCAGCGACGATGAACTTCCAGGTGATGGGCTTTTGGCGTCGTGGCAAAAACGACGGTAGAACCAGCACTACCCAGCGGTTGATGACTGCCCAGGGGAGGGGGAACCGACCGCTCGGGAACGGGAACGTTATTGGGTGCGGCCCCCATAGTAGCTTGGACTTTGATCGCGGGCGTCGCTGTGGGACTTTAGATTGGACTTTAGCTGCTAATTTGCGGGGAGTTGGGCCAGGCTTGACTGCAGTGAGACTAGCAGCTGGGTAAGCAAGAAGATGTTGCCGGCTGGGCCGCTCGTTAGGGAGAAGGCTGGATGTGGGTTTACTGCGTGTACTGCTATTTCCGAGTACATGAGCTGCTCCGCTATCTGAACCAGTTGACATAATTGACAACCTGGCCAGTTGACAACAATTGAGTAAAATAAATAAAATATAAGAGAAAAGAGTAACAAAAGTGAACAACAAAATAATAATAATATGCAAAACTAGTATAGATAAAAACATTTTAATGATAATAGCGCATTAACATGTTAAAGACTATTTTATTCTGAAGGAATATTTGTGTTCCAGGCAAGAGACCGTCAACGAGATGCTTTGGATTGTGGAAGAAGGTTAAGATAGTCCTCATTGTGTATAGGAATGAGTAGAGAATCACGACTTTTTCTCACATACACAATGAGGCTTCTGACTATAAGTCTTAAGTAGCCCAGCCTCCTTGAAGTAATCAATGCCTTGCGCCAAAGAGAGTAAACTTCCTTCGGCCACAACGCATTGATATAAATACGCTGGTTGCCAGCCACAGCAAAAATCGTCTTCACGTTGAAAGTGTTCAAAATGTCCGCTTTCTTAAGGAGCGTGTCCATCAAGAGAGGCGAGGCAAGTTGAACAACAATAGAATAAGTTGAGCTTGAAGACGAGAGCGCAGGCAAAACAGAGGACACAGAAGCAGAACTGGCTGCAGCTTTCGAGGGGCGACCACCCGACTTCGGGCTTCACTGACGGTTCCTTAGAATGTGAGCTGACAAATATGAAAGTTTCATAACCGCAAAAATAGTAGTGGCAGCTTCACGAGGCGGCCTGCTAATAGAATTCGGGAGACCCGTGATAAAAATCTCGCAGTTGTCGTCAGAGGCAACGCTCCGCGCAAGAGTATTAAACTCTTTCCTGAGGTCGCTCAGTTCAGCAGCCGTTTCTTTTTATTTGTTCCGACAGTCTCCTCCAAAGATGTTATTTTGGAGGACAGTGTCGCAACAGTATTTCTAAAATCTTGTATAGTATTATTGAGGCGTTCCTTTCGCTCATTAAACTGCTGCATAAACTGAGCAAAATACGCCGGCGAAGCATCATCCATGTCGCTAGTGGATGGTCGCGCCTCCTCAGCAGTGCTGTCAGATCGTGGGTAAATCTTACCCTCTCCCTGTGCCACTGGGATTGCACACAATGAAAGTTTTCCATGTCCGTGTGTTTGGGATGTCGAAAGAAGTCGAGTGTAACCGAAGTTGGCGGGCACCCCGGAGTGGCACACTATGAAAGCGACTCGTGTCGTCCAAACACATGGACACGAGTCGCTTTCATAATGTGCCACTTCGTGGCCAACCGCCAACTTCGGTTACACTCGGCTTCTTTCGAAATCCCAAACACACGGACATGGAAAACTTTCATTGTGTGCAATCCCAGTAGCACAGGGAGAGGGTAAAATTTACCCACGATCTGACAGCACTGCTCCTCAGTCGAGCCACCCGCACACTGCTGCTTGAGAAGTGGTGTTAGCAATAGAGATGGTGGGGAGGCTGGACGTTTGAGAGAAGAAATAGTAGGGGTAGGGGTAAACGCGACGCGTGATAGGGCGCTGGAAAGCGAAAGCACAGTCGTATCAGCCTTCAAAGGCCGCCCGGAATTAGCTATAACTGACGACGCTCTAGACGCACAACACTGAAGAACCAGTGGAGAGAAACGGGAGACGGGCAATGCACACTCAGTGTGAAAGAGTTTTGAACAAGTTATACACTGTACCGAATTACTCTCACTTCTAATAATTTAAGAGCTGCATTGAAGACAGGTGAGCCTTGGCATGATACGACGAAGTCCAAGCACGTGGGTACATTATGGACCAGGAAGGTAGAGCAGCGTCGATAATGCGCTGCAGTCAGTAAAGCACAGCAGTCGGTAAGGTGCGATCAGATAAGATTAGATGTGGGTGTCATAGTTGTAGAGAATGAGACAACAATAAATAACAGTAGATGACTAGTTGGTTGTAGTGGTAGTGGATTGCTATATTCCAAACATCAAGAGTAGGCTAAAGATACTATGTACGTTGATCACGATTGGCTAACACAAATCACACATCAGGTGTACCAACTAAGCCACAATACACTCCTCAGAAAATATGCCATTAGTCCAACATAACCTCAAAATTTGATTGGTCTCGATTTCATGAAAATTATACAGTAGACACCATGAAAACACCAAACACACGGTGTCTTGCATATTAGCGCTTGCAAGTATCTGAAACAGAAGCCCGTAGGAATACAGAGGCAGAAAATATTCTGACAGAAAGTGGAGCACAAGTAGAATGACTGTTGAGATACTCAGAGAAAGAGAGATTGATTGATTGATTATTTTATTGCAACCTTGGGGTAGAACCCCATCAGGCGTGAATAGAGATTACATAGATTTAGTATAAATATAAAAGAGAAATTCAGTAGATGTACAGATAGTGTAGTAAAATATAAAATTATTAAGTGGAATAGCATATCATAGATTAACTGGATTAATTTAATTAATTTCGATTCTGTTAATTATTATGGATGATGGTCAAAATGAATGGCGATTGTTTAATAATAAATTGATTTATTATAATTAATTAATCACACAATACACCATGCTTGATTCATAGCAAGCGTTCATGATCTCAAGATAGAGAGTAAGCGCATGCGCAGTAAAGACTAAAGGTGTAGGCTGCTTGAGTGTATGTATGTGTGTGTTGAATGTATACTTATATGAGAATACAAAAATAAAGTAAACGTAATTTTTCTCTTTAACAGTCCCTCTGTTTCTTTGTTTTTGTGTACCTATAATTTCTATATTATAATTAGATACAAAAATAATTTCATATAAGTATAAGAATAACTAAAATTTAATGTTCATTAATTTTTCTTCTTTTTACATCTTGTAACACAATGTATTTCTATGAAGTTCAAAAAACTCTCTTGACAATGGTTTAGTGAGGATGTCCGCTACTTGACTTCTGGAATTCACATATTCTATAAGAAAATATCCTTCTTGAAACTTTTCTCTTACATAATGATATCGAGTTTCTATATGTTTAGTTCTCTTGTGAAACTCTGGGTTTTTAATAAGTTTGATTGCACTCTGATTGTCCACTCTAAGAGTACATGGAATATTATAATTATAAAATGCTTTTAGGAGTTTTTTTATCCAAACTATTTCTCTGCTTGCTTGACTAGCTGCAAAATACTCAGCATCGGTTGTAGATAATGCAATAGATCTCTGTCGTTCACTACACCAGCTTATAATACTTGAACCAAACATGACTACATATCCACTTGTTGATCTTCTGGTTTCAACATCTCCAGCTAAATCAGCATCCGAATAAACTATTAATCCAATATCAATGTTGCTGCGAAAAATAATTCCATAGTTTAGAGTTCCTTTGATATATTTTATTATTCTTTTTACTTCACACCAATTTTCTTTGGATGGATTTTCTATAAATCTTGCACATCTGTTGACGGACTGACTAATATCTGGTCTGGTGCCTATAAATAGATACATAAGGCTTCCTATCGCCTCTCTATACGGTACATTTACCATGTTTTCTTGTATTGACTTATTCGATATATAGCTTTGTGATCTTGCATCTGCAGGTAGTATAACAGGATTCGCATTGGATAAATTGAACTTATCTATTATCTTCTGTGCGTAGTGATTCTGATGCATAAAAATAGATCCGTCATGAAGTCTGATTATCTGTAATCCCAAGAAACAGTTAATTTTTGAATAAGTGATTTCAAATTCAACTTGAAGGTTCTTCAAAATAATTTCTATATCTTTTAGATGTTTAGCAGCAATTATCCCATCATCAATATAGGTAGCTATTATAATTCTATCCATTTCAAAATCACTTGTGAACACACATGGATCTGCTTCTGATTGTTTTAATTTAAATTTTTTAAGAAATCTTGTCAGCCTATCGTTCCAACATCTGGAAGCTTGTTTTAGTCCGTATACACTTTTATTAAGTTTACACACCCTTCCAGTGTTATCACCATATCCTTGTGGCTGTTTCATATAAACTTCATCATCTAGATTAGCCTTTAAAAAAGCTGTCTTGACGTCAAATTTCATCATATGAAGTTTTTCTTGTGCTATAATAGAAAAAATTAGTCTTATTGAGTCAAATTTGATAACAGGACTAAATGTCTCATTGTAATTAATATTTTTCTCTTGAGCACACCCTTGGACTACAAGTCTTGCTCTAAATTTTTTAATATTTGAATCAGGTTCTTGTTTTATTTTATACACCCACCTGTTACCAAGTATTTTCTTGTCTCTTGGAGGTTTTACTAACTCTTACACTTGATTTTTCTGAAAACAGTCCATTTCCTTATCCATCGCCAGCTTCCAATTTTCAGCCAACGGTCCCTCCATTGCTTGTTTAAAGGTAAGTGGGTCTTCGCCTTCAGCTAATAATAATTTATTCAAGTCGTCTGACGTGTAGTAATTATCAAGCCTTTTGGGAGCTTTCAATAAATTTCTGTCTCTCAAATTTCTTAAGGTTTGAGAACTTGAAGGTAATGGAGTTGACGTAGCACGTGTATTACCTTTAGCTTGATTTAAATTTTCTGGAGATTGAAATTTTTCAATTTGATTCAATGACTGACTTGAATTTGAAGATTCTGGTTGAATAACTGTATTTTCTGATGATGAAAATCCTCTAAAATCTTCTTCATCATCTGAATTGGTAGAAATTTCTGAATTTTGATCTTGATTTTCTAGTATTGATTTTTCTTGATTATCAGATGATGTATCAGTTTCTTCTTCAAAAACAAAAAATGACATTGAGTCATTTTTATTTTTAGATTGACTATAATTATCTTTATATAATTTTCCTGAAAATATCACGTCACGTGCAATTTTGACTTTTCTTTCTTCTGGAATCCAAAATCTGAAACCTTTAGTATTGTCTTCATAACCTAAAAAGTATGCTTTTTGGCCTTTGACGTCTAATTTTCTTCTTTTCTCTTTGGAAATATGAAGATATGCTTCTTCTCCAAAAATATGCAAAATATTAAAGTTAAATGAATTACCATACCAGATTTCATACGGCGTTTTATGCGGCACTGAACTTTTACCACTTATATTTAAAATTTTGACAACTGTATTGACAGCTTCAGCCCACAGAAACATTGGAAATCCACTTTCATTAAGAATGGTCCTTACAGCTTCAATTATTGTTCTGTTTTGACGTTCAGCTGAGCCGTTTTGCTCTGGTGTGTATGGTACTGTTTTTTGGTGTAGAATACCTTTTTCTTGACATAATAAACTGAATTCTTGATTGCAAAATTCTAAGCCGTTGTCACTCCTTATTGTTTTAACACCATTGGGGCAGTGTTTTTCTGCTATTTTCAAAAAAATTCTTAAAATCATTTATAGCTTCTGATTTCTGTGAGAGAAAATATACGAAGCAAAAATGTGAGAAATCATCTTTTATAATTAGAAAATAACTTGCTCCTGAGAGTGATTTAACTTGAATCGGTCCACATAAATCCATATGTACAAGTTCTCCAATCTGTATAGTTTTAGTTGTACTATTTTTAAAAGGTAGTCTGTGTATTTTACACTTAGCACAGTTTTCACAGAAGTCTATATTCAAATCTTTAACATTTATATTTCTATCTTTAGGAATAGATTTAACGTGAGCAACATTCTGGTGCACAAATCTTTTATGCCATAAATCTAAGCTTTGAATTATACTAGCTGCTGCTAAATAATTTTTATTCTTTGGTTCAATTACTTTGAATTGCATTTCAAATAGACTTTTGTTTCACATTCCAATTGCTATAACTGAATTATTTTAAATAAATTTGCATATGTTCTTATTGGATTGTAACTGTAAACCTTTATCTAAAGTTACACCTTGTGAAAAAAGATTGTATTTTAAACCAGGTACATATAGTACGTTTGATAAGAAGGTTTCAATCCATTCAGAACCATTAAATGCTAAAATGTTTATTTTACCTCTGCCTTTGGCTTGAAGATATTTTCCATCACCTATACGTATAAAAATCTCATCATCCAAGATATTATATTCTGAAAACCAACTTCTTTGATGAGTCATGTGATCTCTGGCGCCTGAATCTAAATAACAGGTGTTGACCGGCTCATTCAATTGAAGCATTGATGCTAAAGCGACTGATAACAATCCTTCTTTATAATAAGATTTAGAAACATTATTATCATTTTGACTTTCATTAGAATTTTGTTTCTTCCTTAAATCACACTGATTTGCCCAGTGATATGAAATTTTACATACTGGACATAATCCTGGTTTTCGTTGATTGTTTTTTTGACATTATTATTGTTTTTGTTTTGATAATTAGATTTTTTATTTAAATTGTTACCTTTGTATGATTTAGAATATAATGCATTTCCTGTATCATCATTGATATTTTGGACGGTTTCTTCCATAAGAAGTCTTGAGATTAGATTATCTACTGTCCTATTCACTTCAGCTGTAGATTCCCATGCCGTCAGAAAATGTCTATAGTTTTGTGGTAACGTTAATAAAATCTTTGTTTGTAACATATTATCTGATATCTTTTCACCAAGAATTTCCATTTTTCTGGCAAGATCCTGAATCTTAGCTATGTGTGTTTGTATGTCGTCTTCTGATTCCTTTGATAAGGTGAACCACTTTTGTTGCAGAACATATAATGATGTTGCAGTTTTATTTTCATGTTTAGAAACTAAAACATCATACATTTGTTTAGAAGTTTGACAATTTAAAACTTGCATTTTAATGCAAGGAGCAATTGTTGTAATAATTATCTTTTGTGCAATTGCATCTTGCCTATCCCATTTAGCCACTAATTTTGCATGTTCATTTACTTGTGTGGTATTTGGTGCTGGATTTAATGGAAGATTCTCTGGCTTGGTGGTCATTGACTATTTGTAGCAAGCCATGTGCTTTAAAGACTATGTTCGTATCAAATTTCCACATTGACCAGTCATCCGCATTTTTTAATTGCGTGATTTTAGCTATATCAGCTTCAGTGGATTTATTATCTATTTCCATTTTGAAATCAAAATTAAGTCTTGTAGGTTCTATTTCACAATTTCACTACGAAGGATAACCTCAAACCCCGATTTCAACTTTAGGTTAATATTGTGTTAAATATTTAATTTTAACTCTTTAAATAACACATTCCAGGGATGCTCTGGGCCCATAACCTGTTAATTATTATGGATGATGGTCAAAATGAATGGCGATTGTTTAATAATAAATTGATTTATTATAATTAATTAATCACACAATACACCATGCTTGATTCATAGCAAGCGTTCATGATCTCAAGATAGAGAGTAAGCGCATGCGCAGTAAAGACTAAAGGTGTAGGCTGCTTGAGTGTATGTATGTGTGTGTTGAATGTATACTTATATGAGAATACAAAAATAAAGTAAACTTAATTTTTTTCTTTAACAGATTCAATTTAATTTAATTTAATTTAATTTAATTTAGTTTAAATTGAATTTTAATTCAAATTTCAAATTTCACCCGCGATTCTAGTCGAGAGTAAGGCCCTCGTTTACGATTCTCATGCGCCAATCCCTTTGGTCCACCTCATATAGGTGATTTCTAAGATTAGACTTAAATTCATCAACCAATAACGGTGAAAAGTCGACTTTGTGGGTCTCGTTTAGAATGCGGGTGACTCTCATAAAGAAAGTTGTCGCTAATGCCTGCGTACGGTGATTCGGAAGCAATAGAGCAGATGGTGGATTTCGTTCTGACCGTCGGACAGCTAAATTTGACGACAGGGTAAAGGAACTGGCCAAGTAACTTGGACGATTCCGGGCGATGACGTTGTAGCCAAGTACGGCCGTAAGATATCTCCGACGAGATTTCGCGGAGAGCCAGCGCAGTTCCAACCTGAACGGGGTTACGTGAGAAGCAAAGAGAATATTCCTACAAACGAATAGAATACAGGCATTTTGCGATACCTGCAGGCTTTTTACTCGGGTTTTGTCCAGGGCGTCATACACTGGAGCTGCGTAGTCTAAGATCGGAAATATCATCATTTCAACCATGTGTTTTCGCAACGAGAAGCTCAACGAACTACGATACCTTCGAAGAGAGTAGAGAGTGGAATTTACTCTCTTTTGAAGGGCCATAGCATGAGGACCGAAGGATAAGGTTGAGGTGATGGTAAGGCCCAGGGTTTTCACCTCGTTGGAGTATGGCGAATCGATACCGTTTAACTTTACAAAAGGTAAGTCCGCAGTCATCAGCGTCCTGATATATTGCTCGCTGCCTAACAATATAATCTTCGTCTTCAGGTTGTTCAAGACTAGACCATTCAAACTAGCCCAGTCCGCGATCCTCTGGGCCTCTTCTGACATCTTATTGATACCCTCTAAGATGTCCGATGGAAAAAAGTGACCATAAATCTGGGTATCATCGGCGAACAGCAAGATTTTAGAAAAACGAATTACGTTAGGTAGGTCATTAATATATATTGCGAACAGAAGAGGGCCGAGGACGCTACCCTGAGGAACACCAGAAGCCGCCGATAACCACTCAGAGAGTTTACCGTTGTCATCTACCACCGCTTGAATTCTATTTGCTAGGTAATTGTAAAACCATTTCAAGGCACTGTCGGACACATTTATGTTGCGTTACTTCTCCAATAGCTTATCGTGCGGTATGGTATCAAAAGCCGTGGAAAAATCGAAAAGAATTAGAATTGTTACCATCCGCTTATCACTAGCCTTCTTGATGTCATCGGTCAAGCACGCTAGAGTGGTAGTGGTGCTATGACCTGGGCGAAAACCCGATTGGCGACAGTGGAGAAGTGAACGAGACTCAAGATAAGATGACAACTGCAAGTGAACTGCTCGTTCAAGAACCTTAGATAGTTCGCTTAATTGAGCGATTGGGCGAGTATCCGATGGTGAGGTCAAGATTTTTGTCTTCGATAACGGCGAGAGTAATGCTTTCTTCCAATCGGAAAGAAAGAAGCCAGTAGATAAGGAGTAATTAATGATGTTAGTTAGATGCGGCGACAGAGCTGGTAACGCGCACTTCAACATCTTGACCGAAATTCCATCATAGCCGCTGCCCTTAGAGTTGGCACGAGAAATGATGCGCTCAGTTTCAGGTATACTGATTTGATTAAAGTCAAAAATTTGAGTTGAGGGTTGGATAGGATGCGAGAGAATTATACGATCGAGAATATCTATTGTAAGAGGTAGAGCGCGGTTGACTATTGAGGCATAATAAGTATTGAGAACAGAAGGTGAAAAAGTTGAAAACGGAGATGGAAGAGGAGGATTTAAAATATTAAGCGACTTAAGAAAGCGCCATTTAGCTGTGGGTGAAGTGGCATTAGTAAGCTTATCACTGATAAATTCGTTTTTGGACGTATCAAGCTTATTAGTTACCTGGCTTCGTAATGATCGATAGCGTGATAAATCCGTCACTGAGGTGGTATTCTTCGCCGTTCTGTAAGTCTGATCGCGTACTCGCATTAGTGATTTGATCTGTGGGGTAACCCAGGGTTTATATTTAGTAGATAAACGTATGGATTTTAGTGGTGCGAGGGTATCGAAGGTCCGGATGATTGCTGAGGTAGTAGAACGCTGTAATGAGTCAACTGAGTTGATAGAGACGGAAAAAGATTGAGAGTGTTGAGCAGAGGTGATTGAAAATTCAGCATTTGCTCGAGAAACGGTAGATGGAGTATTATTTGGATATGAAGAGTTATTAACTGTTGAAGAAGAGGTGGTGGGTAGTGGTAAGAAACTATTTATTAAATGAGCAATATCTGAATCACTAATACTATCGAGCTTGCGTGATTTTATAGTCTTATATTGATTAGCTGGTTTGCTGTAATCAAGTATAAGTTCTATGAGGTCGTGACCAGCAATAAACGGTGAGTCGGTCTTAGCAAAGATGACAGGCTTCTCATTCTCGTGAATAATAAATACATCGATCCAGGTATGTGATTGTTGATGATCAGAAAGAACATGATGGGTAGGTGGTGAAGGGACCAATTTAAGGTTAAGTCGATCAAGATGTGTGTTGATAAAACTTGCGGAATAGGATGGAGTATTCATATTAATATTGAGATCACCGGTAATGATTATTGAGGAATAGTGAGGTATGAATTGTTCAAGTTGAGTGAAAAATAGTGTGGGTAAGGCCGCAGTAGGGCGTCAGTAAATAACAGAAAAAAGCAGTTGTATAGTGTTGTAGGTAATCTGTGCTATAATAAATTCCGGAGTATTATCATAATTTTCATCGGAACATGAAAGAATTTTGATATTTAGACATTCCCTGGCATAGAATCCCACACCACCCCCAAGCTTGCCAACTCGATCCAAGCGATGGAATTTGTATCCTGGAATTAAGAAATGGCCATCAGGAAGATCAGGCTGTAGAAACGTTTCAGTGATAGCCAAGATGTCATAATCTCTCTCAATACACCGTTGTTCTATAGAATTGAAATGAGAAGAAGAAGTCAAACGATTTGCATTAATATGAGCGCAGTGTAGATTTTTGTTATTGTAAAGAGAAGAGTTGGTTACCGGGCTATCAGAGCCTCCTGAAGGCATGGATGGGATACGGCTTAGTCATGCAGATCGTTGTCGGTCACGCGGTGTCAAAGAAGCCAAGGAATCAACATAATAAATAAGTATCAATTGATCAGATGGCGACGATTTCACATAAACAACATTATTCCGTACAATAGGTCGCATGTAGTTTAATTCCTTAGACCTCTTGAGCGCTGCCTGAAATATTTGATAAACCTCGGGCGGGTGAATCTTATTAATATATACTCGTGCACTCCCAAAACCAAAAACATCCTTTGCCGTACGATCCCTGAGTCTCGATGCATGAGATAGGAAGCGATCACGCACCAGAGGACACAGAAACTGGATGACAATTTCACGAGAGTCTTGATTTGCCTGTTGAGGGATCAAGGAGGTTGCACCAGATGACAGGGGTTCTGACGACCTTTGCCAGTCACGAACCTCTAGGATATGTGCTGGATGGATTTGAACCTCGAGAAAATTAATTAGCTTATTGATAGCAGCATCGTTCTTGATGATCTGCGAGGATGGTACGCCCGAGATTTTGACCTCACACCGATCAGCGATAGCGCGAGAAACTGAGGCAATCTCACTGCGGACGGCCGCAACTTCACTCCTGTGAACTGATTTCATAGAAATCCAACCTCGTTCCCAGCGAAGTAATATTGGAGTTAAGTGCTGTCATGTGATTATCATAATGAGCACGAAAGTCAGCAAACCATGCTGGCGCTTGGTCAGGCAGATTCAGCATTTTTAAGTCGGATGAGAGATCTGGTGGGGAAGTGCTCGAATACACTGAAGTAGGCGCGGCTTTGCAGTGTTGCTTAGCAAAGCGCAATGATGGCGGCCAAGAGGGCGGCGCTCGACGCTTGGCTCGTTGTTGATTGGTGGAGGGAGGAGCCAAGAAATGCTGCAGCGAGTTCGAGAGTGAAGGAGTGTCCTGATTGGTTGAGCAGGCAGAGCAACAGATGGAACGCGAGCCACACAATCGACTTGGACTGATACAGGCAGTATGAAAGAGATTGACACACTTTACACACGCAAACGAGGTTTCCTTACCTCGAGCAATTATCTCGAAGCACTTCCCACAGGTAGATTTTCGCATGTTACAGTGTCCACTCCATCGCAAGGTAAATCATCATCAACTGTCAGTAAATCACTTGTGAATGTAGTGCAGATCCAGCCACCAGATGGAGCGATTTTAGCGTGCAAAAGAATTCGCAAGTCAGCCGCCTCGTGCGAATTTGGAGGTTATGTATTTGAGGTTAGCTTGTGCAAAAAATTTCCAAGGAATTTTACAGGTCAACAATTAGTGCTCTCTCAATAATTCAATAATCAATTTGACCTGCAACACTCCAATAATACGGTCGACACAGTGTCTCCCACGAATTCGCAAATGAGCACAATTAAAAGAGGTAGATGTGAGGAGTAAATTAGGACGCGTCTACTAACCTTAAGAGAGAGAGAGAGAGAGAGAGAGAGAGATTAGATTAGATTAGATTAGATTAGATTTATTTTTGTACATTTTGTTGTACATAAATAAGTGAAGACAGAGTACAGTGACAAGTGAGAAATATTAAGATTAGGAACTAAAATTATAATTAAAATTTAACTAAACTATATAAACTATATAAAAAAAAACAAAAAAAGAGGGAATACCAGAAGTAGAAATAAAAGTAAAAATAAAGCCCAATAGGCTAGGCAAACTGCTGTGAAATTGAGGATGAAGGGCAGAAAGGGGAGATTGGATGAACTATAGGTGAGAGGTTAGTGATGGAAGCAGATACCAGTTTGATGAGATTTTAGTTGTATTATCTATGTTGAGAAAGTATGAAAAGGAAGCTGGTTTAAAGGAAGAAATGGTATTAAGAAGGCGAAATGATGAAGGTAGATGATTCCAAATGTATGAACCGGTGATGATGAATGAGTTTCTTAGGGTTTCAGTGCGAAACCTTGGTATATTCAGAGGCCTAACATTACGTTACAGAGCGTACAGGGCGTGATGAGATATTCCAATTTAATTCCCTGGAAAGGTAGATTGGTCTGCCAGTTTTAAACAATTTAAAGAGAAAACACGAGAGAAAATATGCTCTTCGCATCTTAACTCGCAGCCAGGAGAGTTCACGCCTGTACTG
Organism: Polistes dominula; assembly: GCF_049000335.1. Lineage (NCBI taxonomy): Eukaryota > Metazoa > Arthropoda > Insecta > Hymenoptera > Vespidae > Polistes > Polistes dominula. The sequence continues at coordinate 3,268,396 of NW_028300865.1, forward strand.
GGTAATGTGTTCAAACCTGCTAACACCAAATACATACCGAATACCAGTATTAATAAGTCTGTCCAGACGCTCATCTTGTTCATCACTCACATTAGTAAAAACCAGGGAGCAATAGTCAATCAAGGGGAACAAGAGCATTTCAACAAGATGCTTGCGAAGCAATTGGTCCAGTACAACCCCCAGACTTTTTACAGAAGGCTCAAACATAACCCTCGATTGACCAACCTCAACATAACCTCTCGCAACCAGCGACATCTCCCTAATGACTGGAGCAGAACCGAAGGGTATTGCCTTGGTCTTTGCTACATTCAGTTCGAGCTTATTATCGCTGGCCCAGGCAATTATTCTGTCAGCCGCCCCACTCAGGGTGCTATTGACCGTGTCAACGTCAGCCACTCTACCCTGCGCATAAATCTGTAGATCGTCAGCAAACATCACACAGGAGACCTCGTCATGCAAGATACGAGGTAGGTCGTTTATGTAGATAGCAAACAGTAGTGGACCGAGAACGGAGCCCTGTGGGACACCCATGTTAGTTTTTAATGGATTAGATTTCAGGTTGTCTCTCCCCACCACCGTCTGCCATCTACCAGTAAGATACGAGCGAAGCCACGCCACAACCTTATAGGAGAATCTTAAATTGTAGAGTTTTTTAACAGTGTGACGTGGCATACTTTATCGAATGCTTTGCTGAAGTCAAATAAAAGTAGTAGTGTGATGAAGCCACGATCAATACCTCGTCTAATGTCGTCAGTTAACTTCAGCAGCGCGGTTTGAGTGCTATGATTAGCGCGAAAGCCAGACTGGCTGTCATCGATGAGGCCATTCACCTCAATGAACCGAGAGAGCTGGTTGTGAACCAATCTCTCGAGAACTTTTGAGAGATAACATAAGAGAGAGATTGGTCCGTGGTCATTCAGACACCTAGGAGATTTGACCTTCTTCAGAGCTATAACAACAGAGCGCTTCCATAGTGACGGAAAGTAAGAATATTGTAGCGATGCATTGAAGATTTTACCAAGGTATGGGCTGATGACCGGTAGCGCTGACTTGACCACACAATGCGGTATTTCATCTGCTCCTCTGGCCTGAGAACTAGAGGAGCTTACAATGATGCTTATATCTGCTAGGGTGACTGGAGAGAAGTTAAATTTTTCATTGCTGTTGCTTGCGGAAAGTGAATTAAGAAAAACAGAGGTAATATTTGGATCTGCCAGAGGATCAAATGAAACACCAGCAAAGCATTCATTAAGCTGGTCGACAGTAAAATTTTTGGGAGCAGCCACCGGTCCAGCACAAACACCCAAGTGCCTGAGTTCCCTCCAAAGCAGTCTCGGATCACTGAGGCCCCTCAGTCTGGTATAGTAATAATTTAGACGCGCAGCACTGATGGACTCATGGGCACCATCACGGGCACTTCGGTATGCTAGGAGGTCAGGTAGAAGTCTCGTGCGTTTAAAACGTCTGTAAAGTCGGTCACGTTCGGAAATTAAGGATCTGTGGTGTAAAGTAAACCAGGGATGATTACGTTTGTTGGGTTTGATGAGTTTAAGTGGAGCTAATTTGTCTATGGCTTTATTGAGATGTTGGTTTAAGGAATCTAAGGCAGGGTCGATACCAGAGGATTGATTGAGGTTAGTGTCTAAGAGGTTCCAGTTGCAAGAGTTCAAGTAAGAGAGAAAAGCGGCAATGTCCAGTTTTTTGTAATCACGGAAATAAAAAGAATTTTGAGTATGTGAAGGGATTTGGATAGAAAGTGTTGCGGAAATTAGGTCATGACCGTCGGTGAAAGGCACATCTGTTTTTCCGAATTTATGGATTCTGTAACTACGGTCAGCATCAACTTTGTCGCTGCCAGTGATGGTGTCCTGTGAGTCCACCAGGCAAAGGTCAAGCCAGGTGTCATAGGTTTTGGTGTGGAATTTGGCCCCGTAAGGCACCGAGTAAAGGTTATTCTCATCAATCAATTTGCGAATAAATTTCGCGTGTTCAGAGTTACTAAGTTGATCAACGTTGAAGTCTCCGAGAATAACCTTAGTGGTATAGTTGTGCATAGTACTGACGAGTTTATCTACATTTATCTTTTAGAAATGTAGATCTTTTAGAAATTTTATCTACGTTATCTTTTAGAAATGATGCCTTAGGGGGGCGATAAACCACAGCCACAAAGATCTTATTGATTCCAGGATCAGAGACTTCACAAAACAGATACTCCGGATAACCAGGCTGATGGGTCCAAGCAGCAGAAGAAGCGCAGATGACAGATACCTTCTGAGAGTGATGTATGTAGAGTGCAAAACCGCCTCCACTGGCATTACGGTCATGTCTGTGGAGAGTGTAACCGGGTAAATCGAAGAGAGAATCCGGAATGACCTGAGAAAGTTTGGTCTCAGTGACAGCAATTATGTGGTAGCAGGGTTGAGTGGCCAGATAGAAGCGTATCATCTCAATGCGTGCCCTAAGAGAGTGTACATTGACATGACTAACCCTAAGGTATACCTTTGTTTCGTCACCTTCACCTGCAGAATTAAGTAGTTGATGAGTGTTTTGAGAGATGATGGTGTGGTTAGGTAGTTGATGATTGTTTTCAGAGATGATGGGGTGGTTACGTAGGGTAGATGGATTGTGCTGTCTAGGTGGCTTGATAGGAATAGTAGGTTGACTGAGTGGAAGCAGCGGTGAATAAAAAGTGTTGCCTAGTTTATTGCTAAAAAATTATCAAGATCATTGGTAAAGCTAATAAGTACAGGAGTGTCCTCACTCTTCTTCTTCGCGTATATGCATCCACTTTTGATAAAATAAAAGAACATAGGAGTAGACTGCTGCTTCTTCTTCGCCTGGATGTTCAATTTGAGTTTATAAGTCGGTCCATCCAGTAATTCATTAATAATAATATTAGTCTCTGGGAGAGGCACAGTGCAGCCTGCTTGTATGAGTGAATCCTGAGAGAGCTGAGATGAACGGAGAACTTTACGTTTAATCTTGTCAAACAATATAGCTTCTGCTAGCGCCGGAGAGAGCAACGTTACTGCGATGGTAATACGATTGCTTGATGGAGCAGCGGCAATTTGTGAGAGTTGGACATCGATCAGCTGGTTAATAGAAGGTGTTGTCATTGTAGTGGTAGGTACAGATACAGGTGGCGCAGTGGCAGCTGGAGGACCACGTTTGTTCAGAAGACGCACTCTAACAATATCATGCTCGACAATAGATGGTCGGATGGTGCGTATGACACTCAGAGCTAAGAGGTTGATGTTAATACGTTCTTTTGACGTGTTGCCGCAATCAATGCAACTAATAACTAGTGTAAAATCAGAATTTGTGCGCCTAGTGACTGGTGTATTTCTCTGCAAAGTGCTGTTTTGCGATAATGTCATAGGGTCTAGCGAAGAGTTTAAAGTGGTGCTTTGTTGGTGTAGGTTAGCGGTGACAATGTCACGCAGCGATTTATTTTCTTCTTGCAGGTTTTTAACCTGCCCCTCAAGCACGTCGATCCTATTAACAAGTTTTGGTAACTGTTCCAGAGGAGTAACTTTCTGGTTCAGTACAGCGAGGTCATGGTTGATACTGCTACGGAATCCACCCAAATCAGTAACCAACGTTTCCAGTTTCTTCCAAATATCTAAGTTGGTTGGTGTATAAGACGCAGAATCTGTAGAATGGGCTCTAAATGTAGACTGAGCAAGGAGCGAATCGGGAGTGGTTGACCTAGAATCGCCAAGCGCATGCATTTTTGATCCAGAAACGGCAGATGACTGAGAGTTCGATCTAGTGCGCGGTCCTTCCTCATTGGCCAAGGAAAACAGAGTGATTCTTTCGACGCAGCTGTCACAAACCTGAGTCAACTCTCCGGCCGTATTTCTTACATTATTTAGTTTGGAGCAAGTAGAATGATGCGTAAGATTGCAATGCAGACAGGAAATACGCTTGGTTTTGCCAGTGATAGCCCTCTCGCAGCTACCACAGATACATGCAGTGGTTTGCGAATTAGAATTAGAAGACATTGTTGAAGTGACAGAAAAAATCAGATGAATTCAACAAAACCACGACGAAACTGTAATAACGGTAATAAAGCTGCAGTGTTGGTAAGTGGGTAAGTTGTCGACCTTACCTCAATTATAGTTAAGAATTTGATTGATTGATGGCGTGAAAAACTGCTTTGCCGACGGTAACTCCAATTCAAGTACCAATCTCAACTAAGAGATGGCGCCACTTATATCAAAAATCGCAGATTTTGTTGTTTATGATACCTCCAATAGATTTGTAGGTTAGGATGCGCCAGAGATTGATAAAAATGATCAATAGCTTACCTATTTATCTGTAGGTGGGCGTACTTGGGTGAGCAGACGCAGCTGGTAATCCTACTAATTGACAATCCCGCTGTGACTTGTTGAAGAAAAGTATGTATAGTTGACAGGTAGCACTTTGAGGTTAGAACTTTGAATGCGGACTTTCGACTGATTATTAGAGTTGCACAAAAGAGTAAATTTTGTAATTCAATCAGTTAACAAGTCCTAGTTGATCCTGTGAGTGAATCTCGCACAAAAAACCAATGTAAGTATAATGTTACAGCTAGTTTAAGCAGAGCGTTAGAAAAGGCGTTTATACGTTTTGAGAGAGAGAGAGAGAGAGAGAGAGAGAGAGAGAGAGAGACGTGAGGGATGGAGTTGTTAGCGAGACGCCTCATGTGGTGCAGGAACTGTGAGGGGGTCCGGTTCTCCAGACGCAGCTCGTTAATGACCTGACGAGGCTGTAAGTCTGCGGATGCCGCAAGGCGTTGTAGCACTGCCTCTTTGAGAGCTGTGTAGCGGTTGGTCGCTGGTGGGTTTAAAATGATGTCCGAAATCTCCTGGGCGACCTCTGGCGGGAGGCTTCTTACAAGCAGGTTGTAGCGGCTGCGGTCAGCGGAGATTTGATTGGCTTCGAGGATTGATTCAACCTGGGCGAACTATAGCCTCAAGTTGAAACTCAAGTAGGCGAGGAGTGTGCAGCGATCGACGGCGTCGACTGGTGAAAATGCCTGCGGGTGCTTCCAGCTGCTCAGGGAACCAGCTCCGAGCTTTGAGTCGGCTTTTAAATAGTAGTCCCGCGGTGGGTCGCTAACTTTGGCGTCTTCCAGACGGAGATCGGATTGCTGCAGCGCTGGCTGGCGCGGGGAGTTGTACATGTTGCCGCTAGTGTGCCGGGGAAGGGGAACGCGCAGGTAGCGGAGTCGCCGAAACGCGCGCGGTGAGCGTTGCATTGATTTGTAGCTATCGGGTATCTTAATAACTACAAACAATATAGAGGAGTGAAACTCAACAAATATTTATTTATTATATAAAATATATAACGTGACTTTTTACGGAACTAAATATGCATTTGTACAACGTGGTATCTGGCAGAGACAAGTGAAGTAGATTTTTTCACTCGTGCCAATCGTATTTTTCTTAAGTTGGCAGACTTTGCTGTGGAACTGACATGCCACTTTGCGGGCGTCACTTTAAGTGTTGCATGTCCGTGACATCCACTCCCTCCCTAGTGACTTTCCTGGGAAAGAAACGATACTTTTTTCTTTGTGTTGGTTTGATGTGCCTGGCACATACCTCCAATGAGCGTTCCTTGAGAGTTCTTGAATTTTGATTACGCGGTTGCGTACGTAATCCTTCCATCTTGATGGATGAGCCTTGATCCATGTGAGTGTTACTTGAGAGTCCGTCCAAAAATTGCGATGCATCAGAGAAGCCATGTAGTTCAACTGCTGAATTAGAGAGCGTGTTGAACCAACGTGGGATAGAGAGCCTGGCCAGGCTAATGAGATCTTGTCTGACGCTGAGCCATTAGGAAATGAGCTGTTCCGAGAGTGAGTTGTCCCAGTCAAGATTGTGCCACCAGAGAGATTGAAGAAAGATCTTAGCTCTTATTATGACTGGAGAGGCGAAGCCTAATGGATCAAATATCTGTGCTACTTCTGAGAGGACGAGACGTTTTGAGAATCGTTTGGAGGAAGCTGACGAGATTGTTGAGAAATCGAACACATCCTGTTGAGGTGACCATCGAATACCAAGGATTTTGGTATCACAGTCATCGAATGAGATGCCTAAAGTCTCGCCAAGCTCAGACGAGACCTCTCTCAACAGTTGCTGAGAAGTAGAGTGCCACTTGGCCAGCGGGAATCCGCCCGCATGGCAGAGCCGTATGAGTTGGTGAGCAGTCTCCACGAGCTGTTCCGCTGTATCGGATCCTCCGAAGATGTCATCAAGGTAACGCCCGTGAGCTATCGGTTTGACAGCAAGAGGATAATGGAAGCCTTCATCTTCAGCGAGCTGAAGCAGCGTTCTTACAGCTAGGAACGGTGCTGACTTAGTTCCATAGGTTACTGTGGTGAGCTGAAAATGAGATTCAACATGCTGTTCGTTCACCCACACGATGCGTTGAAGATCCTGGTCATCTGGGTGTATCTTGATTTGCCGGTACATCTTTGTGATGTCAGTCGCAAACAGATACTTGAGTTGGCGTATCCAAATGAGCAAGTCAAAGATGTTGAGCATCAGATTAGGACCAGCGTGCATGATGTCATTGAGCGAGTGACCAGTGGAGCTGGTGCTTGAACCGTTGAAAACAACTCTAAGCTTCGTGGTTAAGCTGTCTGGTTTGAGCACCCCATGATGAGGCAGATAGTAGTGTGGCCTTCTACCAACTGAGCTGTCATCGAGCTTGAGCATGTGTTGAGCCTGTTCATACTCTCGCATGAACTGAGTATACAGTCGGTCGTACTGAGTGTCTCTGCCAAGTCGTCTGAGAATTCGTTGGAGCGATCGATGAGCTGTCTGATAAGAATCTCCCAGGACTGTTGGGGGCGACTTGAGCGGTATCCTGACGATTTAGCGCCCTGTCGAGTCCCTTTCTGCACATTGGATTGAGCTGGCGTGGATGAGGCTTTTATGGTCTCCAATGTGCGAGCACGAGCGACCGAACATTCGGTGAGCTGGCTGAGCGTCGGAAATTCATCGGTCGATGCAAGAGATGTCTCCCACCTCTCGCGAGTGTCTCGATCGAGCAGTCCAGTGAGTGTTCTGAGTGCCTGAGTGGTTTCATTAATGATGTTAACCATTTTTGTTAGCGAGGTCGCTTAGCGCTTTTGCATTGGTTTGAGGTTGAGCAGCCTTTCTAGATGGGATCTTATTATGAGACGTTTGTTCTCAAACCGTGAGATGAGCAGTGTCCACGCCGATTCATATGAGAAGTCGTCTCTAGTGATGTTCGCGATGAGCTCGTAGGCCTCACCTTGCATCGCTGATTTAAAATACTGGAATTTCTCCAGATCACTGAGGTCTGAGCGGTCTCCGATGACTGAGCTGAACATGGTTTTGAAGTCAGGCCATTTCCGGCATTCGCCACTGAACGTAGGCACTGTTAGTTCAGGTAGCCGGGAGCGGGCACGAGCACCAGCCTCAGGTTGAGGAGCTGGTTGAGCTGTCTGCGTGAGTTGTTCTTTGAGTCGACCAAGCAATCTTTTTGTTTTCAGCATCAATTTCGACTCGGTAATGCTGACCATCTGAGTGAGGTACGGGTTTTCTATTTGGCTGGGAGGCCAATTGCTGCAAGCTGCGCGTGCTCAAGTCGAAAGGTTTTATGCAGCTCCTCAAGCTGCTCGAGCATCATGTTCACTTTTGTCAAGGTGATCCCCTCGGAGGGCTCACTGATCTGACTGAGTATGTCCTCCATGGTTACAATGAGCTCATTCTAAACCCCTACGCGCAGTGTCAGTTCACTACTCAGTGATACCGGAAATTTACTCCTGGTCCGGGGACCTTGGCCATGAGCAGACGTGGATGATACCGCCAAGCTGGTCGGTTGAGATGGCTGAGCGGTTGCTTGGTCATCATGATTGCTTGATTCCTTAGCCTTTTGATCTTCTTCACGCACAAGCACCATCGTGATGATTAATTGAGATGTCTGTATTGAGTGTCACTGCTTGATAAGTTCACAAATGAGAGTCACTATTGATAAGTAGTGCCAGTGAGAAGACAATGTCGCGAAAGATAACGGTTCTGTTTGGTAAACACCGCGAACGAGATGACAATACCCCACTCTACTCAGGAGTGAGAGAGGGGGAACTGTTCGCGGGTCACGCGAAGCGAGTGAGACGACACGGTTCTCGCGTGAGAGATGGCTATATCCCACCCTGCTCGTGAGTGAGAGAGGGGGGGCGGCTTACGCGTCACACTAACGCGAGCGTTACGGCACTACTTCTCACGACGCAAGAGCAGGCGTGAGACGGCACTACGTCACGCGTAAGAAAACTACTTGAGCTGGCACTACTTTCCACGAGACAAAGAAACTGAGATGACGAAATGAACCGCACACAATGAACTTTACTAATTTTTATAAATCTGCACTGCAAATGCTCGATCCGGCTCGAAGGACCAAATGTTGAGGAATTAAGTGGGCTTAATGAGAAGACCACCGAGCATTTGCTTTGAGTGGTCAAATTTATTTAAAAACGTACGTACACCGCGTGTCGGTTGAGATTCAAAAGAGAAGCCGTTGAGCGAACCACGTTCCGAGTTTTACAAAGAAAATATTATAATGAGCCGACTAGAGCCGGCCTGATTATATTAATCAGATAAGAGCCGTACGATGATGATTATATTAATCACACCGAACTTGTACTTTTGTGAGAAGACTTATAGCAGAGTTGAGGAGACACGTGTAGTTCCAACGAGATTGAGAGTACTAATAGATGACATTTTAGAATTTAATGAGAAGACATGTGTTGTATATGTAATGGCAAAGCGATGACTGACTGAGAAGCCGGCGTCACGATGATTCTTCAACCGCCGTGATGAGTTATGGCGAGTTCGCACAGAGCGACAACTGTCGCGAGTTCTCATTGAACAGATTAAATCCCAAACAATTTTATATTATTAAAAATTTTTTTTAAAAATTTATTTTCTATAATTTTTTTTCTATATTTGTACAATAGGTTATATTATTTTATTCTTATTGGAAATATAAAGTAAATAAAGTGTATTTGTTTTTGTAACGTGTCTAGTTTCTTCTATTTAAAAACTTTTCTATTTTATTAAAAAATTAGTATAAATTTCCTAAATACGCAAACAT